>NW_026902251.1:0-12858 GCF_033783945.1 Neopsephotus bourkii | reverse complement strand
TAGTTCACATAGTTTTAAAATGGTTTTGCTGTGTCCTTTGGCCAGCTGCAGTTGAGCACTTACATGGCAAAGCAGGGCTATTCTGTCCCAGTAATGATTTTGTTAAAACTGAAGGGCTTGCTTGTGCATCTTCCCTTCCCCCTTGCCAAAGTGATGGCTTGGATATTCCGTATGGCGTACTGCTTCTTATCGTAGTTGTCTGTCTTTAATGTTAATCTGTAGTGAACCTAGCATCTGTCAAATGCATTGTGGTTTTGTAGTGTTAAACTTCTCCAAAAGCTCATAGTTTTGGGAGCTGGGTCTCCCCTACCAAAGTTTACGATACCAAACCAAGTGAACTTTAATGAAACTCTGGTTGTTTTTTTTTTTTTAGCTGCTTTATATTAATTCACAAATAGTTTTTATTGCAGTCCAGTGCTAGCAGTGTTCAGTTTGAGATGCGTATTAGTATTTTGTGTCTGTAAGAATGTCTTGTAGTCCTAGGGGAAAAAAGTGTTAACCTAGAAGTTTTTTGTGTTTCTAATGGTAGAAGTTGATGTACTATATACTCCTTCCTGTTAAAATTCAGCTGTACTCAATCAGTAGGCACAGTGATAATATTGCCAGAGAAATCAGTTCTTAGTTGAACGATGAATAAAGGACAAAAAAAAAACAAACAAAAAAAAAAACCCCAAACCGAAAAAACAATGTTTCTAACCAATCTGATCATTTTTATTCTTGCTCTGAATAACCAGATCTGCATGCTGAGACTGTGAAACAAGCTGGACTGTTTAATGCCCAGTCTTATCAATGCGGCAATGTTGCAGTACTTTGAGATTAAAACATGGTGTAACTGATAGGTGAAAATTATAATGATGCTGCCTTGACTTGATTTAAAAACTTGAGAGAATGGAAAATTTTATGAAGTCAGACATAGCACGTGCTTGTCTGCATTCTTCCCTGTGTTGGGAAACCTTGCCTGTAAAAACAAAGAAAATGGATGAATGGAGCCCTGAACCAAACCTCATCCACCCCTGAAGCAGGGGAGGATGGCATAAGCAGTGAGGCAGAAGGGAAAGAGGGGTTCTATATTCCAAGCATTAACCAGTAAATTTTAGATCTAGCTGCATATTTCCCAAAATAGCTATCATGGTTGAAATTCTCCTTCAAGAAATTGTTGTGTCAGACAGGTAGGAGGAAGTTGTAATTAGTATATTATGAACCCCCTACTCATATTTAATATGTCTGGATAACAGCTGGATTTCAAACAAGTAGCCAGTATTTCTGTTGGAGAGTACTTACATGCTGCTCCCAGGATTATAAATGCTTTGCTTCTTGCTGAATTGCAGTGATAAATTCTTCTTTCTTTTAATTTTTTTTCCCAGTTAATTTACTCTTTTCAGAAGAAAAGCCTCAAATATTTTTCAACTAAAAGCTCTTTTCCTTCTTTTAAATATAGATGCATGTAAACAGCAATCTGGTGCAAAGCAAACTTGAAGGTTTTTATGAGTTTTAAGACCTTTGATTAGTTACTAAGTGCAACTGAGGAGAGTTGCACTTACTGGAGAGTCTTTATTTTTGTATTGTTTTGAACGGGGTGCAGAATGTAGTAGATTACCGCATGATTGTAGCATTCTGTACTATTATACTTGTGTCTGCAGTGATTTTTTTTTTTTATCCAGACAAAATCAGAGTAGACTTAAATTGCAGTAGCTAAAAAAGAATTGAAGAATACAGTTATTATTTAAACTAAAAATTGTGAAACTGGTACCTTAAAGTCCAGAAACCCACCTAGTTGTTTAAGGTTGGTACTGTGGTGTATTGCGCTTTTACTTATTTTGATTTACACACTTTGGTTAAACCTGTGTTAGCTCTGTGCCTAGTGTTGGGCTGAGATTTTTGTGCTTTCCTCGTGATAGTGGTATTTATCACTGTTGGCCTATTCTGTTACTTTGGTAGTTAGAATATTGATTTTTCCCTCTGGGAACTCAAAGCGTCTCTGACCCTTGAACATAATGACGTGTTTGTTTGTTGTCTTGGTTTATAATTCAGATTGAAGGTAAAATGAGTATGTCCTGCCAGGTGGCAATAGAAAGCCATTAGCAGGTCATGCTTAGTTAGAGTAGTTACAAATTCTGATTCTCCTAGTGTAGATCCACACTGTCGGAGCAGACCGGAGCATTTACTGGCCTGAGATTATCCACCTTTTTCCTTCAGAATTGAAATGCTGATTTAAGCAAGCTAGTGCATTGGTTTTTGGAGATATTAAGTAATTTTTTTGAAATGCCATGGTTACCCGACAAATGTGTCAGCCTGAAAGCTTGTCTGGTTTTTCCAACTGTCACGTAGTATAAGAAAGATATTTCTCCTTCCTACCAGCGTTGCCTCATACCCTCACAGGGCTATATGATCTTTAATGTCCCTTCCAACCCAACCATTCTATGATTTTCTTATAGGCTGCTGAAGCATGTTCCCTCTATAGGATTTTGTTGCTGTTAGATAATGATGCTTTTACTGAAATAGGATATTTTTAATCACTGGCTGACTTAAGCCTAGGCCTCAGTTTTCAGATTGGGGGGTGTGGGTATGCATCATGCGTGTGTGGTGTTAATCCTCGGGTCGGTATTCTGCTTTGTGGACTGCGCAGGCCAGGTGTTTCCAGGCTAATGTCTTGCTTCACGCCTGTGACAGCCTGCTTTTGCTTCTCTGTTACCATTACATTTTCAACAGTAGTTCACTGTCATGTGTTTTTTTTAAATGTAGCTGAAGTATTTATTTATTTATTTATTTATTTATTTATTTATTTATTTATTTAGAGTTGCTTTGTGACAAGCCAACCTTTATGTTCTTGATTATCTTTAGATTTGAGATTCTGGAAAGTAGCCCTCATCAAGGAAGTTTTCTCTGGTAGTTTGCACAAGCAAGAAGGGAAGATATGCTATGGTTCATCATCAGTAATGGGTGAAAATAAAGACAATGATTGCAAGTGATAGATTTTAAAAATGATAGGATGATCAGCTTCACCTCCTGATTTTTAACTAGATGAACATCAGGAATATTTTATACTTTAACAATTTCTGTTTTAAAGCATGGTACCTGAACTGTGCCGAAGGAACCGATTGCTCACCAAGCTGTGGACAACAGACTTCTTCCTGTGGCAAATAACATGGTCTCTCTTACTTATTTGCTAATTTTGCTATGCAAGCACTAGGAACATTATTTGGTTTTTTTCAGTAGTTCTTAATGTTCGAATTGTGGGTAAATATTGAAAGAAAGGTTTCAGAGGATGCAATTATATCCTAAAATGCCCCCCCCCCCCCGTTTTTTTTTTTTTTTTGGAAGAAGTGATTTAGAAAGCAATAAAAGCCGTGGATTGTTTGTGTACCCTGACGCACTGCTTAATGAAAATTAGTGTATATTTGTACCAAAGTACATTTTGGTCACTCTGTAGCTTAGAGTTGAAAAGAAGGTGTTCAATGCGTTTAGTATTGGTGTTTGGTGTTGCAGGTCTTGCCCTCGACCTTTGGAGGCGGAGGAGTGCTTGAGGTGAGTCAGGCAGGTAAGGAGAAGGTTTGCGAGGTGGGTCACTTTCGCAGGAGCGATGGCCCTTGGCTTTTGTTGCACTCCTAGAGCAGGGAGGGGAGGAGGAGCCCCAGGTGAGACTGCGGAAGGGCTTTGGTGGCAGGCGAGCCCAGTATTGAGGAGCTTTGGAGGATCCTGAGAGTTGGTAAGGACCAGGCCGGGGGGGGGATGGCTGGGGTGGTGGAGATGACGGCCAACACAGCCTGTTCCCCCTTTTTTGTTTGTTTCTGGCAGATGTTGTAGGTGAACTTATCAATGGATGCAGCATCCCAGGCATCTGCGGTGGAGGTTCTGAGCAGTGAGGTTGCCTGGAGCCGCATGGCACTATGCCTGCTAAGTAGAGGGGGTCCTTTAGGAGGCGAGGGGGTGGGGGACGATGACAGAATGGCAGGAAGGGGTTTGAGCTGTAGCATTCCAATGTAGTATTTGAGCCAGAATGTCTGAGAACACGCTTGGCGGTGCCTGGGAGGGGAATGGTCAATTTTAGTGTAGGTAGTGCCTCAGAGTTAAATGCCAGGATGAAAAGGTGCCCTTTGTGGGGCTTAAGTCTGGGGTGCAGTGTCAGGGAGAATAGGTAATGATCTGTGGTGAAACACACAAGGGCGGGGAAAGTGCTGTTTGTTGTCATGGGCCTCTCGCAGAGGGTTTTGCTTTGGCTGCTTCATGCGGTGTCCAGCTTTGGTTCCTAGCCAGAAAGTTCTGCTTTCGAAGTGCCTGGGAAAGTCCTGAGCCTTGGAGACCTCCTTAGATTTGGTTGGGCGCTTCTTGCAACGTGGGCTGGCCCCCTGCGTCGCAATGAGTGTTCAGTTTTTGTGAGTGTGAAAGCCTGAGCCTCGTGCTGTGTGAGGGAGGCAGAAGCTCATGGCAGGCAGGTGAAGGTTGCCTGCGCGGGGACGCCCGCTAAGGCTGAGCCTGCCACCTCGCACTGCCATGATGATTCTCGGAGCTGGTTTGCTGATGGTCTTCCCAGGGTCCTTGGGTTGGTAAGATAAGGAATCATGAGAAGTATCCTTTCCTATCTCTATAGTTTGCCATGTTAATAAACTATTAGTGAGTTGTTTGCTTGTCTCTGGTTTTGTCTCACCTGGAATTGTTGAACTGTGCAAGGTATGTGGTGCAGTTTTATAATGCCAGTGTAGCTGTGTACTCTTGATGAGCTGTGTGAATGGACAGAAGAGCTCTTAGAATAAGCTTGTAATGAATGAGTCAGGGCCAGAGAGTCTTCTTGGGAGTGGGTGTGATAGTATATCTTAGTATATCTAGAGTTAGTGTCTGAGGCAGAGGGAGTAGGGGCTGTGTTGCGACTGTCTGAACGTCAGTCTGTGTATGCATGTCAACCTGAGTGTCGGTGTGAGCTTGGGCTGTGACTTAGAGGCAGAATAAGCTTTTGGTTGGCTTTGCGGTTAATAAAGCCAGGTTATTCTTGCAGGTGGCGAGATGGTTAGCCCCCTGTGAGAGGCTGGTGTAGGAGGGTTGAGCTGAGTTAGGGTACCAGGTGGGTAAATTTGTGGTGTCAGAAGGAAGTTTCAGTTTATTGTGCTGGTGGGCTTATGACTTTGTGTGTGTTTTGAATTTGGAGGTGCGCAGGGAGGAGCAAAGCGAGCTCGTTTGCCCGGAGCTGTCTTGAACTAGGTGAGCTGTGCTTAGCAGACTGAAGCAGCAACTGATGGAGTGTCTTACAGTTTTTGTGAGATGAAAACCAGGTCTTAACGTTGTGTTTTGCAGGCGATGCACGTGCTCAAAGAAGAGAAAAGAAGCCGTGCAAAGGCTGCGGAAGAATAGCAGAGTGATGGGTGAGGGAGTTGGGCTTTGCTGAGGGAAGGGTGTTCCTTCGAACCGTCTCTCAGTCTTTGTCTGTTTCCCTTTGTGTTTCAGGTGCCGCAGGTACCTCGGGAGAGTTGAAGGTACCAACGGAGGAGGGCTTGAAGAGGTAAGAAGTTTGTGCATGCGTGCGGTAGCTTAGAGTTGAGAAGAAGGTGTTGAATGCGTTTAGTATTGGGTGTTTGGTGTTGCAGGTCTTGCCCTCGACCTTTGGAGGCGGAGGAGTGCTTGAGGTGAGTCAGGCAGGTAAGGAGAAGGTTTGCGGGGTGGGTCAGTTTCGCAGGAGGTTAGGTTAGGTTAAAACAGGCTAGGCTAGGCTAATCTAATCTAAGCCTGGCAGAGCTAGGCTAGGCTAATTTAACCCAGGGTATGCTAACACAGGCTAGGATAGGCTAATCTAACCTAACGCTGGCAGAGCTAGTCAAATCTAATCTAAGTTAGAGCTAAGCTACACTAATCGAAACAAGGTAGGCTAACACAGGTTAGGCTAGGCTAATCTAACCGAGTCAGACTGAGGCGAATCTAACCCAGGGTAGTCTAACAGAGGCTAGGCTAGGTTTATGTAATCTAAGCTAGGCATAGCTAGGTTAATGTAACCCAGCTATGCTAGCCTAATCTAAACCTGGCTCGGCTAGGCTAATCTAATCTAACCCAAGCAAAACTAGGACATTCTAACCCAGGCATTGCTGGGCCAATCTAACGCAGGCTAGGCTAGGCTAGGCTAATCTAATCTAACCCAGGCTAAACTAGGCTAGGCTTATCTAACCCAGGTTAGGCTAATCTAATGTAACCAAGGCAGAGCTAGGCTTATCTAATATAATCCAGTTAGAGCTAGGCTAAACTAGGCTAATCTATCCCAGGCTAGGTGAATATATTCTAACCCAAGCAGAGCTAGGCTAGGCTAGTCTTATCTAACACAGGCTAGGCTAATCTAATGTAACCCAAGCTAGGCTAGGCTAATTTAATCCAACCCAGGCAGAGCTAGGCTAATCCATCCCAGCCTAGGCTATACTAAGCCAAGTTAGTATCGTGTAATCAAGGTTCTGCTAGGCTAATCTAAACCAGGTTCATTTAGGCTAATTTCATCTAAGCCAGGCAGAGCTAGGGTAGAATAATCTAATCCAGACTTGGCTGTGCTAGGCAAATCCAATGTAACCCAGGCAGAGCTAGTCTACGCTAATCTAATTTAACCCATGCATACCCAGCCTAGGCTACAGTAATCTGATCTAATCCAGGCAGAGCTAAGGTATCTTAGGCTAATCCAACTCAGGCTAGTCTAATTTAACCCAGGCTAGGCTAAACCAGTCCTAAGATTAACTGTGACCCTAATCCCCACCCCTAATGTGTGCCACCCTAAAAGTAACCCCTAAGCCTAAAACTAACCCTAAACCTAAACTCAAATCCTAACCATAATTCTAATCCTAAGGGCAACCCACCTTAACCTTAACCCCAAACCATCCTAACCCTAAGCATTATCACAAATCTAACCCTTACCCTAACTCTTAACCCTAGCCACTAACCCTACTGGCTGCCACACTAACCCTAATGGCTGACCCTAACTGTAATCCATCCTAACCATACCCATAACCCTTACCCTAATACCTAAACCTAAACCTAATCTTATCACGTCTGAACCCTTTCCTTGCCAATAACAATTACCCTAACACTTACCCTAACCCTAACTCGTAAACCTAAACCATAACCCTGTCCCCTAACCCTAAACCTTACCCTAACCCTAACCCTGTACTCCCACAGCCGAAGAACCAGGCCAGAAAGCTGGTGCTTGGCATCTTTAGCACACAGCGAGCTTTGCTACGGTGCCACCCCCAGTGCTGTTGTTCCTCGCTTTCCCACCTAAATGTCTGTTTGCATCCAAACTCTTTGGTGGTTGCTCCCGGCTGCCCTGCAGCAGGGTGAAGAGAGCACAAACATTTTGTGTCTCACAGACTAAGAAAAGCTAATCTAATCTAACCCAGGCAGAGCTAGGCTAGACTAATCTAACCCAGAATAGGCTAACAGAGGATGGGCTAGGCTAATCTAACCCAGGCAGAGATAGGCTAGACTAATCTAACCCAGATTAGGCTAACAGAGGATGGGCTAGACTAATCTAACCCAGGCAGAGATAGGCTAGGCTAAAGCAGTCTAGGCTGGACTAATCTAACCCAGGTTAGGCTAAAACAGATAAGGCTAGCCTAAACCAATCTTAGCCAGGCAGATCTAGGCTAGGCTAATCTAACCCTGGGTAGGCTAACACAGTCTAGGATAGGCTAATGTAATCTAACCCAGGCAGAGCTAGGCTAATCTCATTTAACCCAGGCAGAGCTACACTAGGCAAATCTAACCCAGGCTAGGCTAATCTAATCTAACCCAGGCAGACCTACCCTAATCTAACCCAGGGTAGGCTAACACAGGTTAGGCTAGGCTAAATCAAGGCAGACTACTTTACGTTAATCTAATCTAACCCAGACAGAGCTCAGCTAGGCTAATCTAAATCTGGTTAGGCTAATCTAATCTAAGTGAGGCAGAGGTAGTCTTATCTAATATAATCCAGTCAGAGCAAGGCTAAACTAGGCTAATCTATCCCAGGCTAGGCTAATCTATTCTAATCCAGGCAGAGCTAGGATAGACTAATCTAACCCAGGTTAGAGTATCAGAGGCTCGGGTAGGCTAATCTAATCTAACCTAGGCAGACCTAGGCTAACGTAATCTATGCTCGGCTAAAGCAGACCACGCTAGGCTAATCTAACCCAGGTTAGGCTACCCCCAACCCAGGCAGATCTCGGCTAGGCTAATCTAACCCAGGCTAGGCGAACCCAGGCTAGGCTAGGCTAATCCAACCCAGGCTAGTTTAGGCTAATCTTGTCTAACTCAGGCAGAGCTAGGCTCGGCATAATCTAACCCAGGTTAGGCTAATACAGACTCGGCTAGGCTTATCTAATCTAACCCAGGCAGAGCTGTCTTAATCTAACCTGGCTAGGCTCCGTCAATGTGACTCAGTCTAGGCTAACACAGGCTAGCCTAGGCTAATCTAACCAGGCTTGGCTAGGCTAATGTCATCTATGGTAGGGGTTAGATTTAACCCCTAATCTAATTTAACCCATTTTATGCTGCACTAATCTAATTTAACCCAGGCAGAGCTAGGCTAGCCTAGGCTAATCTAACCCGGGCTAGGCTAGGCTAGTCTAGTCTAATCTAATCTAATCTAATCTAACCCAGGCAGAGCTAGGCTAAACTAATATAACCCAGGTTAGACTATCAGAGGCTGGGGTAGGCTAATCTAATCTAACCTAGGCAGACCTAAAATAATGTAATCTATTCTAGGCTAAAGCAGGCCATGCTAGGCTAATCTAATCTAAGCCTGGCAGAGCTAGGCTAGGCTAGGCTAATTTAACCCAGGGTATGCTAACACAGGCTAGGATAGGCTAATCTAATCTAACGCTAGCAGAGCTAGTCAATCTAAGTTAGAGCTAAACTACGCTAATCGAAACAAGGCTAGGCTAACACAGGTTAGGCTAGGCTAATCTGACCGAGTCAGACTGAGGCGAATCTAACCCAGGGTAGTCTAACAAAGGCTAGGCTAGGTTTATGTAATCTAAGCTAGGCATAGCTAGGTTAATGTAACCCAGCTATGCTAGCCTAATCTAAACCTGGCTCGGCTAGGCTAATCTAATCTAACCCAAGCAAAACTAGGACATTCTAACCCAGGCATTGCTGAGCTAATCTAACGCAGGCTAGGCTAGGCTAGGCTAATCTAATCTAACCCAGGCTAAACTAGGCTAGGCTTATCTAACCCAGGTTAGGCTAATCTAATGTAACCAAGGCAGAGCTAGGCTTATCTAATATAATCCAGTTAGAGCTAGGCTAAACTAGGCTAATCTATCCCAGGCTAGGTTAATATATTCTAACCCAAGCAGAGCTAGGCTAGGCTAGTCTTATCTAACACAGGCTAGGCTAATCTAATGTAACCCAAGCTAGGCTAGGCTAATTTAATCCAACCCAGGCAGAGCTAGGCTAATCCAGCCCAACCTAGGCTATACTAACCCAAGTTAGTATCGTGTAATCAAGGTTCTGCTAGGCTAATCTAAACCAGGTTCATTTAGGCTAATTTCATCTAAGCCAGGCAGAGCTAGGGTAGAACAATCTAATCCAGACTTGGCTGTGCTAGGCAAATCCAATGTAACCCAGGCAGAACTAGGCTACGCTAATCTAATCTAACCCATGCATAGCCAGCCTAGGCTACGCTAATCTCATCTAATCCAGGCAGAGCTAAGGTATCTTAGGCTAATCCAACTCAGGCTAGGCTAATTTAACCAAGGCTAGGCTCAACCAGGCCTAACCTTAACTGTGATCCTAATCCCCACACCTAATGTGTGCCACCCTAAAAGGAACCCCTAAGCCTAAAACTAACCCTAAACCTAAACTCAAATCCTAACCATAATTCTAATCCTAAAGGCAACCCATCTTAACCCTAACCCCAAACCATCCTAACCCTAAGCATTATAACAAATCTAACCCTTACCCTAACTCTTAACCCTAGCCATTAACTCTACTGGCTGCCACACTAACCCTAATGGCTGACCCTAACTGTAATCCATCCTAACCATACCCATAACCCTTACCCTAATACCTAAACCTAAACTTAACAGGTCTGAACCCTTTCCTTGACAATAACAATTACCCTAACACTTACCCTAACCCTAACTCGTAAACCTAAACCATAACCCTGTCCCCTAACCCTAAACCTTACCCTAACCCTGACCCTGTACTCCCACAGCCGAAGAACCAGGCCAGAAAGCTGGTGCTTGGCATCTTTAGCACACAGCGAGCTTTGCTACGGTGCCACCCCCAGTGCTGTTGTTCCTCGCTTTCCCACCTAAATGTCTGTTTGCATCCAAACTCTTTGGTAGTCGCTCCCGGCTGCCCTGCAGCAGGGTGAGGAGAGCACAAACATTTTGTGTCTCACAGACTAAGACAAGCTAATCTAATCTAACCCAGGCAGAGCTAGGCTAGACTAATCTAACCCAGATTAGGCTAACAGAGGATGGGCTAGGCTAATCTAACCCAGGCAGAGATAGGCTAGACTAATCTAATCCAGATTAGGCTAACAGAGGATGGGCTAGGCTAATCTAACCCAGGCAGAGATAGGCTAGGCTAAAGCAGTCTAGGCTGGACTAATCTAACCCAGGTTAGGCTAAAACAGATACGGCTAGCCTAAACCAATCTTAGCCAGGAAGATCTAGGCTAGGCTAATCTAACCCTTGGTAGGCTAACACAGTCTAGGATAGGCTAATCTAATCTAACCCAGGCAGAGCTAGGCTAATCTCATTTAACCCAGGCAGAGCTACACTAGGCAAATCTAACCCAGGCTAGGCTAAAACAGGCTCGGGCTAGGCTAATCTAATCTAACCCAGGCAGACCTACCCTAATCTAACCCAGGGTAGGCTAACACAGGTTAGGCTAGGCTAAGCCAAGCCAGGCTACTTTACGTTAATCTAATCTAACCCAGACAGAGCTCAGCTAGGCTAATCTAAGTCCGGTTAGGCTAATCTAATCTAAGTGAGGCAGAGCTAGGCTTATCTAATATAATCCAGTCAGAGCAAGGCTAAACTAGGCTAATCTATCCCAGGCTAGGCTAATCTATTCTAATCCAGGCAGAGCTAGGATAGACTAATCTAACCCAGGTTAGAGTATCAGAGGCTCGGGTAGGCTAATCTAATCTAACCTAGGCAGACCTAGGCTAACGTAATCTATGCTCGGCTAAAGCAGACCATGCTAGGCTAATCTAACCCAGGTTAGGCTATCCCTAACCCAGGCAGATCTCGGCTAGGCTAATCCAAACCAGGCTAGGTTAGGTTAATCTTGTCTAACTCAGGCAGAGCTAGGCTCGGCATAATCTAACCCAGGTTAGGCTAATACAGACTCGGCTAGTCTTATCTAATCTAAGCTAGGCAGAGCTGGCTTAATCTAACCCGGCTAGGCTCCGTTAATGTGACTTAGTCTAGGCTAATACAGGCTAGCCTAGGCTAATCTAACCAGGCTTGGCTAGGCTAATGTCATCTATGGTAGGGGTTAGATTTAACCCCTAATCTAATTTAACCCATTTTATGCTGCACTAATCTAATTTAACCCAGGCAGAGCTAGGCTAGCCTAGGCTAATCTAACCCGGGCTAGGCTGGGCTAGTCTAGTCTAATCTTATCTAATCTAACCCAGGCAGAGCTAGGCTAAACTAATATAACCCAGGTTAGACTATCAGAGGCTGGGGTAGGCTAATCTAATCTAACCTAGGCAGACCTAAAATAATGTAATATATTCTAGGCTAAAGCAGGCCATGCTAGGCTAATCTAATCTAAGCCTGGCAGAGCTAGGCTAGGCTAATTTAACCCAGGGTATGCTAACACAGGCTAGGATAGGCTAATCTAATCTAACGCTAGCAGAGCTAGTCAATCTAAGTTAGAGCTAAACTACGCTAATTGAAACAAGGCTAGGCTAACACAGGTTAGGCTAGGCTAATCTGACCGAGTCAGACTGAGGCGAATCTAACCCAGGGTAGTCTAACAGAGGCTAGGCTAGGTTTATGTAATCTAAGCTAGGCATAGCTAGGTTAATGTAACCCAGCTATGCTAGCCTAATCTAAACCCGGCTCGGCTAGGCTAATCTAATCTAACCCAAGCAAAACTAGGACATTCTAACCCAGGCATTGCTGAGCTAATCTAACGCAGGCTAGGCTGAGGCTAGGCTAATCTAATCTAACCCAGGCTAAACTAGGCTAGGCTTATCTAACCCAGGTTAGGCTAATCTAATGTAACCAAGGCAGAGCTAGGCTTATCTAATATAATCCAGTTAGAGCTAGGCTAAACTAGGCTAATCTATCCCAGGCTAGGTTAATATATTCTAATAATATATTCTAACCCAAGCAGAGCTAGGCTAGGCTAGTCTTATCTAACACAGGCTAGGCTAATCTAATGTAACCCAAGCTAGGCTAGGCTAATTTAATCCAACCCAGGCAGAGCTAGGCTAATCCAGCCCAACCTAGGCTATACTAACCCAAGTTAGTATTGTGTAATCAAGGTTCTGCTAGGCTAATCTAAACCAGGTTCATTTAGGCTAATTTCATCTAAGCCAGGCAGAGCTAGGGTAGAATAATCTAATCCAGACTTGGCTGTGCTAGGCAAATCCAATGTAACCCAGGCAGAACTAGGCTACGCTAATCTAATCTAAACCATGCATAGCCAGCCTAGGCTACGCTAATCTCATCTAATCCAGGCAGAGCTAAGGTATCTTAGGCTAATCCAACTCAGGCTAGGCTAATTTAACCAAGGCTAGGCTCAACCAGGCCTAACCTTAACTGTGATCCTAATCCCCACCCCTAATGTGTGCCACCCTAAAAGGAACCCTTAAGCCTAAAACTAACCCTAAACCTAAACTCAAATCCTAACCATAATTCTAATCCTAAAGGCAACCCATCTTAACCCTAA
>NW_026902250.1:0-1293 GCF_033783945.1 Neopsephotus bourkii | reverse complement strand
ATTTCCAAACCATTTTTGTCCTGTTCTTACCAATTTCTTGCCACTTCTAACTCCTTTTTGCCCTTTCCTGACTTGGTTTAAACCATTTTTTGGCCATTTCTAACCCATTTTAAGTCTTTTTTTGGCTATTTCTTTACAATTTAAGGCCATTTCTATCTAATTTTTGCCCATTTCTTAGCAGTTTTAAGACTATTTTGGCTATTTCTAACCCATTTTTCCCGTTGCTAACCCATTTTAAGTCTTCCTTGGCTATTTCTGAACAGTTTCTTGCCATTTCTAGCCTCTTTTAAGCTTTTCTTAGCTATTTCTAAACTGGCTTGGGCTATTTCTAACCCTTTTTTGCCCAAAGTCTTTTTCAGCCATTTTGGCCATTCCCTAAACCCTTTTTGTCCAGTTCTTACCAATTTATTTCTATTTCTAACCTGATTTGTCTTTTCCTAACTTGATTTGAACCTTTTCTGGCCCTTTCTAATCCATTTTAAGTCTTTTTTGGCTCTTTCTAAACAATTGCTTGTCATTCTTTTCTTATTTTTGCCCATTTCTTACTAATTTTATACCATTTTTGGCTAACTCTGAGCTCTTTATGGCCATTTCTAGCCTGTTTTAAGCTTTTCTTAGCTATTTCTAAACTGGCTTGGGCTATTTCAAACCCTTTTTTGCTCAGTTCTAATTCGTTTTAAGACATTTTGGCCATTTCCAAACATTTTTGTCCTGTTCTTACCTACTTCTTGCCATTTTTAACCCATTTTTTGCCTAACAGTAAAGAACTTCCTCCTTATATCCAATCTAAACTTCCCCTAAGTTTGAACCCGTTACCCCGTGTCCTGTCACTTCAGTCCCTAATGAAGAGTCCATCCCCAGCATCCCTATAGCCCCCCTTCAGATACTGGAAGGCTGCTGTGAGGTCTCCACGCAGCCTTCTCTTCTCCAGGCTGTATCTCCACCAGACACACCTGGTTCAGGGTTTTGCATTTGCATTCAGTATCCACCTACTTGGTACCTTCCCTGCCTGTGAAGTCCCTTCTTTCTCCGTTGCCTCAGGTCCTGTGGGCCATTTTACTGTTCAGAAGTGACAGTTCCCACGAGACAGGCGAGTTTCACAAGGCCAAGCAAGTCCTGTGAGGCTTAACAAATTATCGCATTATTTACAGGGTTTCTTTTTCATAGAACCACAGGTCTTTTGTAAGATTCTGCACTTTTTCACTGTTCTCAGCAGGTTGTGTGTTTTTGGCAAGGCCACATCTTTTCTCCACAGCCTTATTCAGTACTGAGAGCACTGGGTACTGAGAGTAC
>NW_026902249.1:0-12667 GCF_033783945.1 Neopsephotus bourkii | reverse complement strand
ACAACAGGATGCACTGCGGCCATAGGGATACACTGCGGCCATAGGGATACACTGCAGCCATAGGGATACACTGCGGCCATAGGGATGCACTGCGGCCATAGGGATACACTGCGGCCATAGGGATACACTGCGGCCATAGGGATGCACTGCGGCCATAGGGATGCACTGCGGCCATAGGGATGCACTGCGGCCATAGGGATGCACTGCGGCCATAGGGATGCACTGCGGCCATAGGGATGCACTGCGGCCATAGGGATGCACTGCGGCCATAGGGATACACTGCGGCCATAGGGATGCACTGCGGCCATAGGGATACACTGCAGCCATAGGGATACACTGCGGCCATAGGGATGCACTGCGGCCATAGGGATACACTGCGGCCATAGGGATGCACTGCGGCCATAGGGATACACTGCGGCCATAGGGATGCACTGCGGCCATAGGGATGCACTGCGGCCATAGGGATGCACTGCGGCCATAGGGATGCACTGCGGCCATAGGGATGCACTGCGGCCATAGGGATGCACTGCGGCCATAGGGATGCACTGCGGCCATAGGGATACACTGCGGCCATAGGGATGCACTGCGGCCATAGGGATGCACTGCGGCCATAGGGATACACTGCGGCCATAGGGATACACTGCGGCCATAGGGATGCACTGCGGCCATAGGGATACACTGCGGCCATAGGGATACACTGCGGCCATAGGGATACACTGCGGCCATAGGGATGCACTGCGGCCATAGGGATGCACTGCGGCCATAGGGATACACTGCGGCCATAGGGATACACTGCGGCCATAGGGATGCACTGCGGCCATAGGGATGCACTGCGGCCATAGGGATACACTGCAGCCATAGGGATACACTGCGGCCATAGGGATGCACTGCGGCCATAGGGATGCACTGCGGCCATAGGGATGCACTGCGGCCATAGGGATGCACTGCGGCCATAGGGATACACTGCGGCCATAGGGATACACTGCGGCCATAGGGATACACTGCGGCCATAGGGATACACTGCAGCCATTGGGATGCACTGCAGCCATTGGGGATACACTGCGGCCATTGGGGATACACTGCGGCCATAGGGGCACAGCACCCATATAAATAACACTCATTGAGACAGCATCCACAGAGAGCACCCATGGGAGACAGCACCCAGAGACAGCATCCATAGGGACAGCACCCATAGACACAGCACCCATAGGGACACAGCACCCATAGAGACACACAACACAGACACTCAGCACCCATAAGGACCCCTCAGCACCCATGGCACAACCCAGCACCCATACAGACCCCCACATACCCATGGGAGAGCCCTGAGCCCATTGAACCCCCCAGCACCCATAGGAGACCCCAGCACCCATAGGGTGGTCAGGGCAGAGCACTGAAACCCCCATCACCCCTGGGTCCCAATGCCCCCATCACCCATGGGTCCTAATGCCCCCATCACCCATGGGTCCTAATGCCCCCATCACCCATGGGTCCTAATGCCCCCATCACCCCCGGGTCCTAATGCCCCCATCACCCATGGGTCCTAATGCCCCCATCACCCATGGGTCCTAATGCCCCCATCACCCATGGGTCCTAATGCCCCCATCACCCATGGGTCCTAATGCCCCCATCACCCATGGGTCCTAATGCCCCCATCACCCCTGGGTCCTAATGCCCCCATCACCCCCGGGCCTAATGCCCCCATCACCCATGGGTCCTAATGCCCCCATCACCCATGGGTCCTATTGGCCCCATCACCCATGGGTCCTAATGCCCCCATCACCCCTGGGTCCCAATGCCCCCATCACCCATGGGTCCCATGACTCCCCATCACTCCCAGAGCCCATGACCCCCAGTACCCCTGGATGCCCCCATAACCCATGTGTCCCCCCCCCCCCATGGGTGCCCCCCCACCCCCTCACCTGGTAGTTGGATTTGCCATGGCGGGACACGAAGCGCTCATCATTGACGAGCTGGGCCAGGCGCGTGGCGGCCTCATCCAGGCGCCCGGCGGCACAGAGGTACCCCACGAACTCCTCTGCGCTCTCGGGGCTCAGCTGGGGGGGGGGAACAGGGTCAGCGCCATGGGGTGACAGCAAGGGGTGCAGCCCCCACCTTAGGGTGGCACCAAGGGGTGCAGCCACCACCTTAGGGTGACACCAAGGGGTGCACCCCCCACCTTAGGGTGACAGCAAGGGGTGCACCCCCCACCTTAGGGTGACACCAAGGGGTGCACCCCCCACCTTAGGGTGACAGCAAGGGGTGCAGCCACCACCTTAGGGTGACAACATGGGGTGCACCCCCAAATTAGGGTGACACCAAGGGGTTCAACCCCCACCTTAGGGTGACACCAAGGGGTGCAGCCACCACCTGAAGGTGACACCAAGGAGTGCCCCCCTCACCTTAGGGTGACACCAAGGGGTGCAGCCCCCACGTTAGGGTGACACCAAGGGGTGCAGCCCCCACCTTAGTGTGACACCAAGGGGTGCAACCCCCACTTTAGGGTGACACCAAGGGGTGCCCCCCTCACCTTAGGGTGACACCAAGGGGTGCAACCCCACATGAAGGTGACACCAAGGGGTGCAGCCCCCACTTTAGGGTGGTACCAAGGGGTGCAGCCCCCACCTTAGGGTGACACCAAGGGGTTCAACCCCCACCTTAGGGTTACACCAAGGGGTGCAGCCCCCACTTTAGGGTGGTACCAAGGGGTGCAACCCCACGTTAAGGTGATACCGTGGCCTGTACCATCAGCCTGGACTGACACTGTGGGGTGTAATGTTGGCATATGCACACAGGTACACCCGCACACAGGTACACCTGCACTGGGCACAGCAGCAGTGCAGTACCTTCAGGAAGTGGATGTACACCTGCACACAGGTACACCCGCACAGGTACACCCGTACTGGGTACCCCCACCCTGCAGTACCTTCAGGAAGCAGCAGTACACCCGCACACAGGTACACCCGCACTGGGTACCCGCGCACAGAGATACACCCGCACTGGGCACACCCACACTGGGTACACCCTCACACAGGTACCCCCTTGCCCTGCAGTACCTTCAGGAAGCGGCGGTACACCCGCACTGGGTACCCCTGCACACAGGTACACCCGCACACAGGTACCCCCTCACCCTATAGTACCTTCAGGAAGCGGCGGTACACCCGCACACAGGTACACCCCCACTGGGTACACCCGCACACAGGTACCCCCTCACCCTACAGTACCTTCAGGAAGCAGCGGTACACCCGCACTGGGTACACCCGCACTGGGTACCCCTGCACACAGGTACCCCCTCAGCCTACAGTACCTTCAGGAAGCATCGGTACACCCGCACACAGGTACACCCGCACTGGGTACACCCGCACTGGGTACCCCTGCACACAGGTACCCCCCTGCCCTACAGTACCTTCAGGAAGCATCGGTACACCCGCACACAGGTACACCCGCACAGAGGTACACCCGCACTGGTTACACCCGCACTGGGTACACCCTTCAGTACCTTCAGGAAGCGGCGGTACACCCGCACACAGGTACCCCCGCACACAGGCACACCCGCACTGGGTACACCCGCACTGGGTACCTTCCCCCTGCAGTACCTTCAGGAAGCGTCGGTACACCCGCACACAGGTACACCCGCACTGGGTACCCCTGCACACAGGTACCCCCCCTGCCCTACAGTACCTTCAGGAAGCGGCGGTACACCCGCACTGGGTACACCCGCACTGGGTACACCCGCACTGGGTACACCCGCACTGGGTACCCTCACCCTGCAGTACCTTCAGGAAGCATCGGTACACCCGCACTGGGTACACCCGCACACAGGTACACCCGCACTGGGTACCCTCACCCTTCAGTACCTTCAGGAAGCGGCGGTACACCCGCACACAGGTACACCCGCACTGGGTACACCCGCACAGTGTACCCTCCCCCTGCAGTACCTTCAGGAAGCGGCGGTACACCCGCACACAGGTACACCCTCACACAGGTACCCCCCTGCCCTTCAGTACCTTCAGGAAGCGGCGGTACACCCGCACTGGGTACCCCTGCACACAGGTACCCCCTCACCCTATAGTACCTTCAGGAAGCGGCGGTACACCCGCACACAGGTACACCCGCACTGGTTACACCCACACTGGGTACCCTCAGCCTACAGTACCTTCAGAAAGCGGCGGTACACCCGCACTGGGTACACCCGCACACAGGTACACCCGCACACAGGCACACCCGCACACAGGTACACCCTCACCCTTCAGTACCTTCAGGAAGCGTCGGTACACCCGCACGGCGGTCTCGGGCAGCGGGTACCGCCGCACGAACTGCAGGTAGAGCGGCCAGATGCGGTGGTGCTGGGTGATGGGCAGCGCCCGCAGCGCCCGGTCGAAGGTGCGGCGCGTGCGCGTGATCCGGCCCTGGTCCACCAGGAACTGGCAGTAATCCAGCCAGATGCGCGGCATCTGCGGGCATGGGGGGGTTATGGGGCTGGGCAGGTGGTTATGGGGCTGGGGGGGTTATGGGGCTGGGGGGGTGGTTATGGGGCTGGGGGGGGTTATGGGGCTGGGGGGGTTATGGGGCTGGGGGGGCTGTTATAGGGCTGGAGGGGCGGTTATGGGGCTGGGGGGTCGGTTATGCTGGGGCGGTGGGTTATGGGGCTGGGGGGTCGGTTATGGGGCTGGGGGGGTCGGTTATGGGGCTGGGAGGGAGCTATGGGGTTGGTTATGGGGCTGGGGGGCAGTTATGGGGCTGGGGCTGGGGGGTTATGGGGCTAGGGGGCAGTGGTTATGGGGCTGGGGGGGTTATAGGGCTGGGGGGTTGGTTATAGGGCTGGAGGGGTTATGGGGCTGGGGGGGTGGTTATGGGGCTGGGGGGGTTATGGGGCTGGGGGGGTTATGGGGCTAGGGGCAGTGGTTATGGGGCTGGGGGGGTTATGGGGCTGGGGATTGGTTATAGGGCTGGAGGGGTTATGGGGCTGGGGGGGGTTATGGGACTGGGGGGGTTATGGGGCTGGGGGGTCGGTTATGGGGCTGGGGGGGTTATGGGGCTGGGGGGACGGTTATGGGTCCGGAGGTGTTGTTATAGGGCTAGGGCGGTAGTTATGGGGATAGGGGGGCGGTTATAGGGCTGGAGGGGCGGTTATGGGGGTGGGAGGTGTTATGGGGCTGGGAGGGGCAGTTATAGGTCTGGAGCGGCAGTTATGGGGTTGGGGAGGGTTATGGAGCTGGGGGGAGCTATGGCGGTAGGGGGGCAGTTATGCAGCTGGGGGAGCAGTGATGGGGCTGTGGGGAGGCAGTTATGGGGCCGGGTGAGGAAGTTATGGGGCCAGGGTGGGCAGTTATGGGGCTGGGGGGCGGTTATGGGGCTGGGGGGGGGGGTCTTGTCCCCATGCCCCCCCCTCACCTTGTGCATGAAGACGAGGGCTCGCTCGTGGCAGGCGTTGGCTTCCTCATAGGCCGGGTCCGTGGGGCAGCGCCCCTTGACCTGCTGCCGGCGGTGCCGCAGGTACTGGTACCACAGCTTGTAACTGGGGGCAACAGCGGGGACACCCAGTGACACACATTAACACCCAGTGACATCCATCCATGGACACCCAGTGACACCCATCCATTGACACCAGTGACACCCAGGGACAGCCACCCATTGACACCCAGGGACACCCACCCATTGACACCCACTGACACCCATCCACTGACATCCATTGACACCCAGTGACACCCATCCACTGACATCCACTGACATCCATTGACACCCAGGGACACCCATCCATTGACACCCATCCATTGACACCCAGTGGCACCGATTACCCCATGTATCCCATTCTCTCTGTATCCCATTCTCCCTGTATCCCATTATCCCATGCATCCCATTACCCCTGTATCCGATATACCCCATTCTCTCTGTATCCCACGTACCTCATATATCCCATTATCCCATGTACCCGATGTACCCTATGTATCCCATTATCCCTGTATCCCATGTACCTAATATACCTTATTGTTATCCCATGGATCCCATTATTATCCCATTGTTATCCCATGCATCCCGTTATCTGTGTATCCCATGTATCCCACGTACTCAACGTACCCCACTGTTATCCCATTATTATCACACAGACAATAGACACATTATTATCCCCTTATTATCCCGTTATCCCTGTATCCCATGTATGCGATGTACCCCATCCTTATCCCATTTCTATCCCATTGTTATTCCATTATTAACCCATTGTTATCCCACTGTTATCCCATTACTATCCCATTGTTATTGCACTGTTATCCCATTGTTATCTCATTACTATCCCATTGTTATCCCACTGTTTTCACATTGTTATCCCACTGTTACCCCACTGTTACCCCACTGTTATCCCATTACTACCCCACTGTTTTCCCATTGTTATCCCATTATTATCCCACTGTTACCCCACTGTTATCACATTACTTCCCCACTATTACCCCACTGTTATCCCACTGTTACCCCACTGTTATCCCATTGTTATCCCATTGTTACCCCACTGTTATCCCATTGTTACCCCACTGTTACCCCACTGTTATCCCATTGTTACCCCACTGTTATCCCATTGTTACCCCACTGTTCTCCCACTGTTACCCCACTGTTATCCCACTGTTACCCCACTGTTATCCCACTGTTACCCCATTACTATCCCATTACTATCCCATTGTTATCCCTGGCTCCCCACCTGCCCGGCAGCTGCCGGAGGCCGCGCTCGAAGAGGAGGTTGAGGCGGTGCCGCGGCCCCTTGAGGCGGCTCTGGGCATAGCGCAGCCAGCAGCGAACAGAGAAGGGGCTCCGGAGCAGCTCCTCCTCGTGCTGCACGTCCTCCTCTTCCTGTAGGGATACAGGGATGGGATAAAGACATGGGATACAGCAATGGGATACAGCAATGGGATACAGTGATGGGATAGAGCAGGGATACAGCAATGGGATAGGGATGGGATAGCGCAGCCAGCAGCGAACAGAGAAGGGGCTCCGGAGCAGCTCCTCCTCGTGCTGCACGTCCTCCTCTTCCTGTAGGGATACAGCAATGGGATACAGCAATGGGATACAGCAATGGGATAGAGCAGGGATACAGCAATGGGATAGAGCCATGGGATAGAGCAATGGGATAGAGCAATGGGATAGAGCAATGGGATAGGGATGGGATAGCGCAGCCAGCAGCGAACAGAGAAGGGGCTCCGGAGCAGCTCCTCCTCGTGCTGCACGTCCTCCTCTTCCTGCAGGGATACAGCAATGGGATAGAGCAGGGATACAGCAATGGGATAGAGCAGGGATACAGCAATGGGATACAGCAATGGGATAGAGCCATAGGATAGAGATGGGAGAGAGATGGGAGAGAGCAATGGGATAGAGATGGGACAGAGATGGGATAGAGATTGGATAGAGCGGGGATAGAGATGAGATAGACATGGAATAGAAATAGAATAGAAACGGGATAGAAATGGGATAAAAACGGGATAGAAATGGGATAGAGACGGGATAGAAATGGGATAGAGATGAGATAGAAATGGGATAAAGATGGGATAGAAATGGGATAAAGACAGGATAGAAATGGGATAGAGACGGGATAGAAATGGGATAGAGATGGGATAGAAATGGGATAAAGACAGGATAGAAATGGGATAGAGACGGGATAGAAATGGGATAGAGATGGGATAGAAATGGGATAAAGACGGGATAGAAATGGGATAGAGACGGGATAGAAATGGGATAGAAATGGGATAGAGATGGGATAGAAATGGGATAGAGATGGGATAGAAATGGGATAAAGACGGGATAGAAATGGGATAGAGATGGGATAGAAATGGGATAGAAATGGGATAGAGATGGGATAGAGATGGGATAGAGATGGGATAGAGATGGGATAGAGATGGGATAGAAATGGGATAGAAATGGGATAGAAATGGGATAGACCAGGGATAGAGCAGGGATAGCGATGCGATAGAAATGGGATAGAGATGGGATAGAAATGGGATAAAGACGGGATAGAAATGGGATAGAGACGGGATAGAAATGGGATAGAGACGGGATAGAGATGGGATAGAAATGGGATAGAGACGGGATAGAAATGGGATAGAAACGGGATAGAAATGGGATAGAGATGGGATAGACCAGAGATAGAGCAGGGATAGCAATGCGATAGAGCAGCACAGTACCAGGATAGGGCAGGGATAGGGCAGAGACAGCACCAGGCCAGTGTGGGGACAGGAGGGACACTAGGAGTGGGAACAAGAGGGAATGGGGACACGGGGAAAGGGATAACGGGGGTAAATGGGGACGGGGACATGGACAATGGGGGCACACGAGGCAGGGATAATGGGGACACGGGGACAGGGATAACGGGGGTAAATGGGGACGGGGACCCACACAATGGGGGGACACGAGGCAGGGATAATGGGGACTCGGGAACAGGGATAACGGGGGTAAATGGGGACAGGGACACGGACAATGGGGGGACACGGGGAAGGGATAACGGGGCTCTATGGGGGGCAATGGGGGGGGCAGGATCGGGCCCATCATGGCGGCACTCACGAAGCTCAGCTCGGGCCGCTCCAGCTGCGCCTCCAGCCCCGCTCCGGGCCTGGGCCCAGGCCCCGGCTCCAGCTCCTGCTCCTGCTCCCCATGGGGCGGCCCCGCTTCGGGCTCCGGAACCGGCTCCGGCTCCATCCCCGGCTCTGATCCCGATCCCGGTCCCGATCCCGGTCCCGGTCCCGGCTCCGGTTCCTCCATCGCGGCCTCCTCCATCGCGGCCTCCTCCATCACCGCGGCCTCCGCCATGTCAGCTCCCTCCGCCATGCCGCCACTTCCGCCCGCTCGCTGGCGGTCACTTCCGCCTTCTCCCTCCCTCGCTCATTGGCTGCCACTTCCGCCCTCTCGCTCGCTCATTGGCCACGGCTCCCGCCCGTTAGGATTTTATCTCAGCCAATCGCTGGCGGTCGTACTGGGAGCTCGGCCAATGGGTGGGCGCTGTGTTATGAGGTTGCGGAGGAGGAAGTTGGTGGCGCGCTGGAGGAAGCATGGGGGTGAAGCTGGAAATACTAAGGGTGCGGGGGGACAATGGGGACAATGGGGGGTAATGGGGACAATGGGGCAATGGGCGTAATGGGGGCAATGGGGTAATGGGGACAATGGGGGTAATGGGGACAATGGGGTAATGGGGACAATGGGGACAATGGGGGCAATGGGGTAATGGGGGCAATGGGGGCAATGGGGACAATGGGGGTAAGGGGGTAATGGGGGCAATGGGGATAATGGGGGTAATGGGGACAATGGGGGCAATGGGGGCAATGGGGGCAATGGGGGCAATGGGGGTAATGGGGACAATGGGGGTAATGGGGACAATGGGGGGTAATGGGGACAATGGGGGTAATGGGGGCAATGGGGCAATGGGGGTAATGGGGGCAATGGGGCAATGGGGGGCAATGGGGACAATGGGGCAATGGGGGTAATGGGGACAATGGGGGCAATGGGGGTAATGGGGAGCAATGGAGGTTAATAGGTAATGGAGGCAATGGAGGTTAATGGGGGGCAATGGGGATTAATGGGGGACAATAGGGAATTAATGGGGGCAATGAGGGGCAGTGGAGGTTAATGGGGGTTAATAGGGGAGCAATGGGGGTTAACGGGGGCAATGGGGGCAATGGATGTTAATGGGGACAATGGGGGTTAATGGGGGGCAATGGGTGTCCCCGGCAGATGCTGCTCTGCCTTCCCTTCCCTGTGGGGTTGTATTGGGTGCCACTGAGTGCCAATGGGTGTCAGTGGGTGACACTGGGTGTCACTGGTGTCACAATGGGTCCCAATGGGGCTCACAGTGAGTCCCAATCGGTGTCACTGGGGGTACCAATGGGTCCCAGTGGGTCTCTATGGGTCTCTGTGGTCCCCATGGGTCTCTATAGGTCCCTGCAGATGCTGCTCTACCTTTCCTTCATGGTGGGGGGGTTCTGGGTGTCCCAATGGGTGTCACTGGGTGTCCCAATGGGGGTCCCAATGAGTCCCAATGAGTCCCAATGGGTGTCACTGGGTGTCCCAATGGGCGTCACTGGGTGTCCAATGGGTCCCAGTGGGTCTCTATGGGTGTCCCAATGGGTCTCTGTGGGTCCCAGTGGGTCTCTATGGGTCCCTATGGGTCTCTATGGGTCCCTACAGATGCTGCTCTACCTTTCCTTCCCGGTGGGGCTGTTCTGGGTGTCCCAATGGGTGTCCCAATGGGTCTCTATGGGTCCCCATGGGTCCCTATGGGTCCCAGTGGGTCCCTATGGGTCCCCATGGGTCTCTATGGGTCCCTGCAGATGCTGCTCTACCTTTCCTTCCCGGTGGGGCTGTTCTGGGTCTCCAACCAGGCCGAGTACTTCCAGCGTCACGTGGTGCAGCGCAGGGTGCGGAGGGGGCGGGGCCAAGCGGAGGGGGCGGGGCCAAGGGGGAACGGGCCCCGCGGTGGGGGCAGGGGGAGGGCAAGGGGGGGGGGGGGCGGAATGGGAAGGGAGGTCATGGGGGGGCAGGGAGGGGAAGGGGGTTCATGGGGGGGTCATGAGTCATGGGGGGGTCATGGGTGGGGGGGGGGGAAGGGGGGATGGGGATCATGGGGGGATGGGAAGGCGGGGTCATGGGTGGGGGAGGGGGAGGGGGGTCATGGGGGGGAGGGGCCCCCTCATTCCCGGCTCTTTTCCAGAGGGAGATTTTTCCTCCGGACAACCCCGAGCGGGTGAGTGACCCCTGTGACCCCTGTTTGACCTTTGTGTGACCCCTGTATGACCCCTGTGTGACCCTTGTGTGACTCCTGTGTGACTCCTGTATGACCCCTGTGACCCTTGTGTGACCCCTGTGTGACCCCTGTGACCCCTGTGTGACCCCTGTTTGACCTTTGTGTGATCCCTGTGACCCATGTGTGGCCCCTGTATGGCCCCTGTGTGACCCCGTGACCCCTGTTTGACCTTTGTGTGACCCCTGTGACCCTTGTGTGACCCCTGTATGGCCCCTGTGTGACCCTTGTGTGACCCCGTGACCCTTGTGTGACCCCTGTGTGTCCTCTGTGACACCTGTGTGACCCCTGTGACCCCTGTGTGACCGCTGTGTGACCCCTGTGACCTTTGTTTGACCCCTGTGTGACCCCTGTGACCCTTCTGTGACCCCTGTGACTTTCCCATGTACCCCAGTGTCCCCAATGTGACCCCCCCATGTGCCCCAATGGACCCCAGTGTATCCCCAGTGACTCCCCCCAATGGAATCCAATGTCCCCAGTAACCCCCCCCAGTGTCCCCAATGTGCCCCCCCCTCAGTGGACCCCAATGGACCCCAGTGATCCCCCAGTGTCCCCAGTGTGTCCCTGATATGGACCCCAGTGACCCCCCCCAATGTCCCTAGTGTGACCCCCCAGTGACCCCCCCGCTCTTCTCTGTGCCCCCCTTGACCCTGTGCCCCCCCCTTGACCCCATGCCCCCCCCATGTCCCCCCCCAGCGCCAGGCAATGGCGGCGCTGAAGCAGCGGCTGCGGGAGGGGAAGGAGCCCCGGGACTGATGGAGGGGACCCAGGGAGCTGGGGGGGCCTCATCCTGCCCCATGGAGCAGCCCCATGGACCCACTGTGGACACAGGGCCTCATCCTGCCCCATGGATGCATTGGAGACAAGGGACACAGGGCCTCATCCTGCCCCATGGAGCAGCAGTAGGGATGCACTAGGGACACGGGGCCTCATCCTGCCCCATGGATGTGCCTTGGACCCAGCCCCATGGACCCACTGAGGATGAAGGGGAGATGTGGCTTCACTCTCAAGCCATCACCATGGACACAGGGCCTCATCCTGCCCCATGGACCCACTGTGGACACAGGGCCTCATCCTGCCCCATGGATGTATCCTGACCCAGCCCCATGGATGCATTGGGGACAAGGGACACGGACCCTCATCCTGCCCCATGGATGTGCCTTGGACCCAGCCCCATGGACCCACTGGAGATATGGTGCCTCATCCTGCCCCATGGATGTATCCTGATCCAGCCCCATGGACCCACTGGGGATGAAGGGGAGATGTGGCTTCACCCTCAAGCCATCACCATGGACACGGGGCCTCATCCTGCCCCATGGATGCATCCTGACCCAGCCCCATGGATGCATTGGAGACAAGGGACAGGGGCCCTCATCCTGCCCCGTGGAGCAGCACCAGGGATGCATTGGGGACAGGGGGTCTCATCCTGCCCCATGGATGTATCCTGACCCATCACCACAGATGCATTGGAGACAAGGGACACGGGGCCTCATCCTGCCCCATGGACGTGCCTTGGACCCAGCCCCATGGACCCACTGGAGATATGGGGCCTCATCCTGCCCCATGGATATATCCTGACCAACACCATGGACCCACTGGAGATATGGGGCCTCATCCTGCCCCATGGATGCATCCTGATCCAGCCCCATGGACACACTGGGGACAGGGGATATGGGGCCTCATCCTGCCCCATGGACGTGCCTTGGACCCAGCCCCATGGACCCACTGGAGATATGGGGCCTCATCCTGCCCCATGGATCCATCCTGCCCCATAGATCCATCCTGCCCCATAGATCCATCCAGCCCCATAGATCCATCCAGCCCCATAGATCCATCCTGCCCCATAGATCCATCCTGCCCCATGGATCCATCCTGCCCCAGCACCCATTGGGCAAC
>NW_026902248.1:0-12685 GCF_033783945.1 Neopsephotus bourkii | reverse complement strand
TGGTGTGTGGGTTGGCAACCCTCTTGTAGGTTGTTCAGCTTGTGAAACTTGATGTTCCTAGGATCAAAAGAAGGGTTAGATTATAAAGTGACTTTTTGGTACCCTAGCTGGGAACTGGTCTAAGTAGTGACTCTGAACAGAGGATAGTCTCAGGAGGCCTATAGGAAAGTGCCAGTAAAGGTTTAATAAATTACTGGTGGCTTTGTTCTTTATTTTCTGGGTAGATCTTTGTTCTGGATGCATCTGTTCTTCCTCAAGTTCAGTCATTTGGCCATAAATCAGCAAAAGAATCATCACTACTTGACACTAAAATGCCAGTCCCAAGGAAAAGAACTACTATGCTATGGGATAGGAGCATAGAAGATGTGATTGAAGATGATGAGAAACAGCACATGCCAAGAGAAGAAGCATTGCAGCAACATGAAGCAAATCGAGTTTGCATGGGAAAAGAAGACTATATGGTATGTGCTAAGGCTTCTTTAAGAATTAGTATAGAATGGAGTCTTGAAGCAAAGCGGTGTTCTCATTTTCCCACCTCATGGTTTTTTGGTGTTGTTTGATTTTTTTTTCTGATCACCATTCTCCTTGAATATGGTCTTCAGATCTAAAAGTGGGATTACTCATGACTTAGTGCCTACTGTGGGAAAACTGTACAGACTGAGAAGTAAGAGTTGCAGATTTCTATTTCTCTCCTTTTGGTAACCCCTGGTCAATGCACAGCAAGTAGTATTACCTGTTTCCTAGCAATAGAGAAGACTGTTCCTTTGTGTTCTATGTACAGGAAAAATCTGAAAACTGTTCTGTAAGGAACAGCAATTTTGGTCAATTGTAGGGAAGACAAGGGTGAGGGAACAGGGGACTTGAGGGTTTTGTGGAGTTTTCATCATTATTGCCCCCAGATGAGGATCTGGAAAACAAGAACCGAATCCTATGGCGATTAAGCCTCTGTTTTTAAGACAACTTCCAGAATTCTTGTAATAAGCGTATTGTTTGCTGATGCCTACTCCGTGTGAACTTATAAATTGCTGATAGTTCAATCTACTGATGAATCCTCCTGTTGTATGAATGAGCTAGTAAAAGAACTTTTGCCAGTTAAGTGTTGTAATGGTTGAGGAAAGGGGAAAAATGTCACTTGTGGGAAACTTTCCTTATTGAAACTGTTTTGTGTATCATTCTATTGTGCTAAAATAAACAACTTTGTTTCTAAGCAGCTGTACTAATAACTTCTTAGCATCTCATACTGGCTAGCTTTTATCTGACTATATTTTTCCTACTATACAGAGAGTGCCTTTCTCAGGAACGAGAACGGCTTTAAGAGGATACTGAAAGACGTCTGGAAATCTTCAAGGAACTTGTAAATGATTATATTGAAAACACAGATGAAGGATATAAAGACAGGCCTGGCAGTGCGCAAGCTGAACCTTTGGTACTTTTACCTTTGTACACCCCCTAGCCTGTGCCCCAACATCTCTTCTACTAACTATCCATTATGGCCATTATGTTTTGGGGATTAGAAGAGTGGTTTTGAAGATTATGTGCTGTGTAACTGTATTCTCAGCAAGATGTATTTATCCAATTTAATAGCAGTTGTTGAGCCTTGGGTGGGTGTGCCTTTAGGCATCTTTGGGGTTTTCTGCATTCTCTGTTCTCTTGCTGTATTTAGTCAATGTTCTCCTTGGGTAAAAAAAATACCTGCTCTTACACTAAGTTCGGAGGGGATGTTTTTGTGGTGATGTGAAAGGGAATGTGGTGGGTCATTAGATGTTTTAAAAAAAGAAGAATAACTATGACTTGATACTGGAGAGTTGTGTGTAAAGGTAGACAAAAACTTGCAATCAAAACAGCTGAAAACCCAAGATGGTTTTGAAGCGAGAATTAGCTGTACTTGTATGTTTGAATTCATAATGGTCTTCCCATTTTTCTGTAGAAATAACGACTACTGGGTAATTATTTGCCATTTCTAAATGAATATAAATTATCTTTCAGGATGAAAACCATAGCATGGGGCCTGGTACCTACACTGATCTTGAGGGTGTTGTTGCTTCCCTGCAGGATGATGTGGATATCAAAAAGCAAGCAGAAGAAGCACACAGGTACATTGGGAACCTAGAGGAACAACAGAAAGCTATAGCTTGGCTTGAGAAAGAACTGGAAAAAACTACCACTGAGCTAACTAAGACCAAAAAAGAGCTGGCAATGAAAAGCAAGGAACTAATCAAAGCTGAAGGAGAGCTGGCAAAGAAAAGCAAGGGTGAGCCGGTGTAACTGTGTGAAAGGCAAAACCAAGAAAGGACTGACTACTGACTATGCTCCATCCCTGGTGGTGTTCAAGGCCAGGTTGGACGAAGCCTTGGGTGACACGGTTTAATGTGAGGTGTCCCTGCCCATGGCAGGGGGGTTGGAACTAGATGATCCTAAGGTCCTTTCCAACCCTAACTATTCTATGATTCTAAGTAGAGCAAATGATCCAGTTAAGCAGGATTTTGGAACCAAATCATATGTATCAAGGTGGTAACCAATTGTTTTATGTATGTTGAGGTTGAACAATTTCACAGGTCTTGGTTATTCCATTTTTAAGACTACTTAATTTTATCAATTGCAGGCTTCTGAACTGTGGGGTAAAACATGAAATTGAATCTTGATTTCATGATGTTGTAGTCCCGGCACTTTACATTTTGCTGACGCAGTGTTTCCAGGTACCCTGTGGAATGTTCATAGAGGAAAAAGTAACAATACCTTTTAATACAATTTCACCAGAAGTCTCTTGGCATGATCTGTATTTTATATGGGTTGCAAGGCTCAATTCTGTTAAAAAACAAACAAACAAACAACTAAGCAACTTCTGAAACGTCTTATATGTCAACATGGAAATAATCTATTCAAAAGCTACTGAGTTACCAGAAGACCTGGAAAAAATAGACTAATAAGTAAACTACATATTGACTGCTTATTTGATACAGACTTTTCTTGTTACAGACATTCAAACACAGATGATAAAATTAGCTGAGTCATCTGAGCAGCTTAAAGAAGCAGCTGAGGTAGCTTTCTGAAGGAGAAAAACTTGTGCAAAATGATGTGGTTTAATACAGTATTCCAATAGCTTAAAATTCCATTACAACTGATATTGCTTCCAAGTAGTTGAATGATTTAACACTGACTGAATTACTGTTCTTTCATTTCCAAGAAAATGAATACACAGAATGAAAGGACTGAAGTACTAATGGACACTGCGGAGCAAAAAGATGATGCTATTATGAGACTACAAGATTTGATATCCCTTTTTGAAGAAACCATAAAAGACTATGTAAGTCTTGGGTGTCTCAATTTTCCTTATACAAAGATCTAAATCTATCTTAATACTGGCTTAACCATTTCAGAAAATTAAATTTTTCTGTAAGGAATTGATGCTTACTTGAAGGTTAGCAGGTGAGTTGGCATTGAAAGGAAAGTTACAGCGAAATGTGTGCGGGGGTGGGGGTGTGGAGAAATGGAATTTTCAGAAGCAGTGATCTGGAGTTACTGGGCAACTGGAGATGAGACTTTGAAAAGGCACTCTAAGGAAAAGGGGGTGGGGAAACTAAACTCAAAGTGGGAGGACTTAAACAGTAGGAATAGAGGGATTATGTCACTGTTCTTACTTTTGCCTGACTGGAAGAGGAAGAAAAGGAGGTTTTGTTGCAGTAGAAAGTCAAATTTTATTTAAGTCAAAAAGTTAAGAATGTGAGATTACCACAAACCTCTAGCCTGACTACATTTCCTTTTTTTTTTTTTTTTCATGCAAGTACTTTAAGATGAATAATTGGTCCTTGGTAACCAGCATGGCTTGTTACTTTTGTCATCTTGAGAGTAAAACTTCATTCTTAATCAAACATGCAGTCTAACTGGGCTTTTAAGTTACCTCCAACTACCAAGTATGACAAGGAAGTGATGAATTTACAGAGCTGACTATTTGTTGTTTGTACAAATTAGGAATTCAACTCTTTTGACACTGGACACTGCTTTAGATGGGAAGCAAACTCCTCTTACATGCAAGTCTTGCATTTTGTAGTTTACTAGTTTCTTGTTATGCTTCTGTACTTCAGACAAGCGCAATGCTTTGCCCTGTACCTGAAACCCACCTGCTTTTGATTTAAGTAAGTGATCTATAACTGATTTGTTCCTCTTACAACCCCTAAACATATTAGATAATTTTGTAAAAATACTTGGTTATAAAAGATTAATAAGCTTTTTAAGTGCTCACTTTTTAAAACTTAAAAGTAATTGATCTTATTTTAACACAGGACAACGCTGTAACTAGCCTTAAAAGAATGGCAGAAAAGAACTCTAACCAGGTGATTGAAAGCAGTCAGTTCAAGGACTGTGAAGATACTGTATTGGGAGTGGGAAGAAAACGCTGCTTTGAAAATAGGCCTACTGTGGAAGAAGAGCCACCTACAAAGAAAGGTACAATTTCTACCATCACTCAAGAGGGGGCCTCCCAAAAAAACTTGATTAATATTCCAGAACAGAAACTAAAAGTTGTGAAGCGTAAACATTGCGTTATGAAGAGAAGACCTACTATGTTAAACTGTAAATGGAAGTAACTTGTGTAAATTTCATCTGTCTTGCAGCAGATCCTATACAGTGCACTCCTATGTTTAAAATAAGTTAGTTTTTAGACTTGCTCTTTTTCTCATCTTTTTATGGACTTGCACACTTGGCTGTAGTTCTTCAGAAATTTCTTAACAGCCGGTTTTGTACAAAACTTGCTGTTGATGGACTTCTGGGAAAGTAGCAGCTCCCACTCAAGTTGTTTTAAAATATTCTAAGCAATCATCAAAGGGGTCTGTCAATGACTGTTTTCAGTCATACAGCACGTGCTGTTAAACCTTGCTTCGTTCTGAATGCCTGCTGTGAACACACCAGCTTTCGTCACCGTGACAGTGCTGGCAAAGTAGAGAAACTTTCCACTTGAATGGAAGTAAAATTATTTCAAGTCCGCAGATAGCATATTTTGTGCTGCTCACGTTTGCACTTTAATCTTTTTGCCTTCCTTCCTTCATCTGTGAGCTTACCAGTTCTCTTAGAATGAGGTGACTAAACTAGCTACAGTGGAAGACCTTCAAGGGTAAGTGTGAAACTTAAAAGGACACTGCATTTAAATTATCTATTTCATTAAGGTCTATTAATCAGTGAGATTTGAACTATGGGACAGATCTTGTACAAATGGTATATGTAAGATCTGCCTGCATCTGAGTGACTTGATGACAGAGCTGGCCTTCAGTTTCTCAGAATTATGGCAAAGTACATACAAAAGCAGAATGAAGTGTCTTCCCTTTGTGTCCCTTACTTTCTTGCCTTCCTCCTGCAGAATAGATGCAAGCAAGACAATGTTCTAGGTGAGGATAGGACAGAAAAATAGAAATAAGATTTAAAAAAAAATGGGAAGCAGAAAACATTTATGTCCATAAAGAGGAGATAAAACATGCTAAAAGGAGACTTGTTAAATTCACATGCTCACAGAAAACTCTGGCTACAGATAGTGAGTAAACCAAATGCTGGACTGTCATGTATCACACCCTACAGTGAAAGAACAAGGGAACACTAGATTGAGTAGAAGATTGGTTTAAGTTTACGGAAAAAAGCATTTCATGCAGTGGGTAATGAACTTCTAGTATTTCCTGCCCTAGGAGGTAGGAGAGGCAGATGATTCTCAGATTGTAGGAATGATTAGACAAGCTAGCAGCCAATAGGTCCACACACAGACACTGAAATGGTTAAGCAGAGTTGCACTGTCCCATATTCTTCCAACACTCCCAATTGTTCTGTATCAGGGAAAGTCTGTAGGAAGTGGCTGGACCTAACAACAGTAGAAAAAGGCAGTAAAATATTAGGCTATGTCAACTGATGGTGTGTGATGCAGTGGGGCATTTGTCATTTGAAGGCTCTTTTATTTGAAGATGTATAAACGTCACACTTACAGAAAGCTTCTGTCTCTGTACCAGATGCATGTCTCATTCAGCTCTGCTGTCTTTGATTAGGATGAATATTAGATCATAGCATGGCCATTAGATGGTGCCATCTATATAAGGGTGAGAAATGAAGCTCATCTAGACTTATTGATATACTAGATAGTAGTAGGTTTGTTATCTCATGACTGAAGCTCATCTAAACAAAAATAGAAAAGGGATAGTACTCAAACAAAAAATTGACCATCAGTGCCAATTAATATAAGCACTGAGATTTTTTTCTGTTGGGAAAGCAGGCTATTCAGTAGTGTTAAATATGTTTCTTTTGCGGGTGTTGAGTATAGGAGGCATCTGGTTTTAAAACTGAGTTGTTTGAAGCTCCAAAATGATGACTTTTATTAATATATGCTTACGTTTAACCATTCTTGTTAAATGTGCAATAGAACAATTTGTGCACTGTGATCATTTTCTCATAGTATTTAGATATACTAATGGCCTAAGACTGAAGTTGACTTTGGGAGTAGAGAAGTTTTATCTTGTCTTGAACTTTCTGGTTTTGTACTCTTCTTTAAAATTTGCCTTCTATATTTTGGGGTGGGGCTTTTTCTTTTTAAGTACTTCCTACATAAAAACCTTCTGGAGTAAATATTGTGTTTTCTTGCGCTAGTATTTTACTTTGCTTGCATGGTTGTGATTGTCAGTACCATGCATCTAAATAATTTCTAAATCTTACTGTGAATGATCATACCCTACTCACTGTAGGTGTTGGGCTATGATGTGCCTTTTTTTTCATCTTGCCGCTTTACATCACAAAATGTGTCTTAAGGTACCTTGGCACCTTTCCCTTTTAATGTGAGCTGTGTAAAACTCATGTCCAATGTGAAAATATGTAGCATTTGGATAGGGAGAAAATTATCTGCCTAGCTAGAATTTTTCATCTTGTAGGATTCAAAACCATGGCTTTACAAGCCAAAGTAAAGCTGCTGTTGTGTCTGACCTAGCAGGAGCACTTGATATATGTCTAACTAGAACAGAAATTTACAGAAAAGCAGGAAGGAAAAATGTCTTGTGGAATTTGATCACTCTAAAAATAATAAAAAACCCCAACAAAGTGAAATTAGAACCTCATTTGAGATGGAGAACACTGTTGCTAATGTTTCAGTATCACTTATTGTTACTAACTCTATAAAACTTGTTGGATCTGTTTGGAGGATGCTTCTGTGCGGTGCCTATTTACTTAATCCTTCCAATGTAAGATGACAGCCAAATTCCACCTTGCTGTAGTTAACAGTACTTGCAAGAATCCTCTGTCAGGCTTGATTTTAACACTAAAACATAGAATGTATGCTACTAATTGGACACTGCTGGATTCTAAAATGCTTGTGTGAAGCATAGCTGGAGTCAGTTTTGAAGGTGGTGAAATGTGTGTTATTTTAGTTAGAATTTCTTATTATTTGGAGGGGGGGCAGGGAACTGGCTGAAGCTAATAAAATATTTATGAAAACTTGTGGTTGGGGTGGAACATTTCACCCATCTTTCTGGGAGAACTTTACATACAACATATTAAGTGGATGTGTAAATAGTTATATGTCGTTTAGAAACCAATTGAAAAGAAAGCCCCAACACTAAGCAAAACCAACTCATGCTGGATTTTTAGCTTGACTTTTAAAGTTAAGGGGATAGCAAGTATGAGTGAAACTTCTCAGAAATGTATGTGACATAGCTCTTCTAAACATGGTATGAGTGGTTGCTGGTTGTATTAACGACATTGTTGAACGGGCGAAGGTGAAAACTAGATATGCCTGTGAATGGTATGTAGCTCACAGATCTCACTGCATATTAGTAAAACTAGAAAGGCCTTTCTACTAGTGGTGCAGAGTAGGAGGCTGGAATAGAGCCATTGGAAAAGTATTAAGATTTCTCCTGCTGCAAACTTTCTAAAAGCCTAACAGGCACCTATTGCATTTTAAATTAATCAGAGGGCTTTAACTACTTCAAGACAAAAATGTCCAATGATATGGGTAGATGCTCTCTCCCTGGAAATGTTCAAAGCCAGGTTGGACAGTCTGGGGTGATAGGGTCTAGGGTGAGGTGTCCCTGCCCATGGCAGGGGGGTTGGAACTAGATGATCTTAAGGTCCTTTCCAATCTTAACCAATCTATAAGGGTGTGGCTTTCAGATGGTGACTGCATTCTGTATAGTAATTGCCATCTGGTATTGCTAGTGACTTGTACTACCTGTTTTAACCAGCCTGACCTGTATGTTGTTTTTCTTGTTTAGGAGATACAAAGGAGAGTTGGGAATATGACACTCCAGAGCAAAAGAGAGCTGAATATTTGAAAACAAGTACTTCTGAGAACCTTGCAGAAATATCAGCACTGAGGGAAAGAAATGAAACCTTGGAAGGTCAGCTAGCTGCACTTGAAGAAAAGAATAAAAAAGAGTTTAGCGAGCAGATAACAAGCTTGCATCTCAAGCTTTCTGCTTCTGAAGAAAGGGCTTTTGGCTTAAGTGAAGAACTTAAGCAGCGTCAAGCTGATTATCAGAAGATTGCTTCTGAATTGGACAAACAGAAAACTATAAGGAACAAGAAGGAAAGATTATTCAGCTAAATAATGAAGTGGAAAGTGCAAAACAAAAGTTAATTGATGAATTGTCACAAATTAAAGCAGTGCTGTCCAAAGTGGATGAGTTGTATAAATGTCACTCACCAGCTGAGTCTTACGCTATGGATATTGATTTTGTTAATCTAAAAGCTTCATTAGACTTTCAAAAAGGCAAACTAGAGAGAGCTCAAGTGAGTTCTGTATGCATGCAGTCCCAAACTGCTTCTACAGAAGATCAGAGATGGGAGGGCTCCTTTCACAGCACTGGTGAAAGCATTTGGGAAGAATGCAAAAATATTATAAGGGTTTCTTCACAAAAAAGTCAGCGGATTCAAGAACTACTTCAACAAGTTGAAGACTTAAAGAAAGGACTTGATGACTCTGAAACTGTAATAATCAACTGAAAATAAAATTAAATGAAATTGCAAATCAAGATCCTCAGTCCTTAAAGGAAAAGGAACTTATGAGTCAGTTAGAAGAGCAAATTCAGAAGAAAACACAGGATTTTGAAAAGCAGGCTGCAGAAGATTGCAGAGTAATTGACGAGTTCAAGGAGGAAGTTACCACCTACAAGGAAAAAATAAGAGAGCTTGAATGCCTATTGGAGGCTTTTAAAGCTAAGGATGACAGCATAGAAAAGTTAGAAGTACTCAAAGAAAAATAATCTATTATTTTAAATCTAGAGACTAGTACAGTAGCTCTGCAAGAGAAATGTGCCAATTCAGACCTAACCATTAAAGCACTAAATGATAAAGAAGTAAATCTGAAGGAGGAAATTGTGCAGTTGATGAACAGTTTGGAGAATATGAAATGCTGTCTTGAGGAGAAAGAGAAAAATGAGGATGAGCAAACACAATCTATAGAATTGTAAGTAAATACTGAGAACTTCTAGACCTTTGAGAATAGACTCAAAGCTACTTTCTGTGAACATCAGTTTATTTTGACATAACACTTGCATGTTCATCAACTTTTTTAACCAAACTACTTAAGAAGTCTTAATACACTACTTGCATTTTACAGTTGCATATTCTGCTGCCTGTGTTTTCCTCACCTGTTTGTATATTCTTTCATAAATATGCATCTAAATAATGTGGAACTACTGTAGGGGGAAACAGGAGCATGCAAGGAAATAAAGAATTCTTTGGGGATCTCTAATATTGTTATATTGCATGCACTTTCTAGAGGAAATAACATAGTTTACTGTTATATCCTGTAACTTGTCTGAAAGCAGGTAATGTTTTCTTTGGAAAGGACTGAATGTTAAAAAGGAAAAGAAGGAAGTTAAAAAAAAAGAGCTTAGGGAGTGAACAGCTGGTTTTGTTGATAGCTATCCTAGGTGAACAGAGCCTACTATAAAACCTTGAAGGAATAACAGGTTTAGAAGGATAGCACTTTCCCCAGCCCCTTCTACTTTTTAGATCTTTAAGAAATAAGAGCTTAAATGTACCTGACAGACTATATTTGCTATATGCTAAGGCAATTGCAGGACAAAAACCAAGATGTTATGTAGCCCTTCTCCTTAGTAGGGTTTCTTTTGTGCCAGATTTGTAGGTACCTGCATGTACTCTGATGCACAACTTAACATGAAGGTCTGGGGATCCCCCACCTTGAAAGGTGTTTCTCCTTTTGTGTGGCCTTGTTTTGTATCTTCAGCTATAGAATCTAAAAAACCTTCTGTTAGTTTTAAAGTAAAAATCCAAGGTACCTTATTGTAAACTTTTAAAAATAAATATAATTTAAAAATTAACTCATCAAACTTGTAAATTATTTCGCAGCCCTTGTAATAGCAGGACTTGTTGCAATGTTACTGTTTTTTCTACTTTTCTTATTTTTACGTATTTTGATCCTTACAAGGTCTGGTATGTAGGTATCAAGTTGAAACTTACTTGATATTAACCTTGTTCCTTTTCTTACTTTGTAAGGGCACCTAATGATAAAAATGATTGCTCTGGTCTGCTTAAAAATAAATTGCAGTGTTCAGAAGTGAATCTGATCAGTTTATTACTTCAGGATCATATAATAAGCTGAAATCCAAAAGTAAAGTTGTAAGGCTTGGCATCAATCTGATAAATTTAAGGTTTTTTAATGAATAAAAACAGCATAGAACCTGAGTTAGTGTGGAAAAGGTGTTTCTCTGAGGTATATAATACTAATGTCATTTACATCTCTTAATTTTGAACACAAGGCTACGTAAAGATCTTTCTGAGAGTTCTGCCCTTGTACGGAGTTTGAAAGAAGACTTGCAGAGGAAAAAGGAAGAATATACAGATTTGAAAGCGAAATTTTCTGATGCCAAGAAACAAATTCAGCAAGTACAAGAAGAGGTTGGTAATGTAGGCCAAATGTTTCTTCCAGTTTGTTTGTGGTTGTGTTATTAAAACCTGTTTACACAAATTTCAAGCTATGAATGCTACGTGATTAATAATAAAGCTGTTTCAAGTGATGCGTTTAGCATACCAGTGAATCTTAAATTAAAACAGTGAATCTTAAATTAAATTGCCATTAAAGTTGTAAGCTAAAGATAATACCAGATGTCAAAACACAGATTAATACAGATACTGAAGGGGGGATGTAAATTTTGTTAGTGTAGTTGAAAAGGGTTTGTAAAAACTATGGCTAATTTGGTTATGGAGGAGTAAATTATAAACATAATCTTAATGACAACAGTAGCCTTATGTTATTCGCGCTGACTTCAAAGGCTGATGTTTCAGGGGGAGAACACTGATACCTGGAAGGGGGAGATGGATTATTCAGAAAAAGCAACTTTTAAAAATTTGAGTTACGTTTCCTGTTAAGGTGTGGAGAAGAAAAGAAAGCATGGAATTGCTTTAATGTTAATTGTTAGTATTTGCTTTTCAAGCAGCAGGATGTCTTAGAACCTCATGGGATGTTACAAGAACTTAAAATCCAAAAGACTGTGGAAGAGTTTGGTTTGGAAATTAAGACTTCAGTGTCTTCCCCAGCAGCCTATAATTTGAGGACCTATTCCTCCTCAACTTTCAGTGTATAATCCCTTGTTTGAGAAATTCAAGGAAATGAATTTGTAGCTTGATTAGGTTATTTCCTGATAGGTCTTTTTTGTTTTGTTTCTTTTGTGATTTGTGTTTTTTTTTTAACCCCCTGCCCCTGAAAATTTAGCTGTTTGCAGACATTTAACTCTTAATTAAAATAATTAGTTATTTAGTAACTTACAAAGGTTGTAAGAGGCTTATACAAAATGCTAGCTTTCCTTGATGTCTTTGTGCATTGTTACAGGTGGGTACAATGCAATCTGAGGAGAAGTCACTGAGGAGCAAGGTTAATGAACTTCAGAAAATTAAAAACCAGCTTTGTCAAGAATTAGAGATCAAACAGCACACAATTCTGCAACTTAAAAAGGTAGGGGTTTTGGGTTTTTATTTTTTTTACTGCTCTTTTTTATTTTTTGATGGTGAATCGTTAAATGGGGCAAGCAGAAGGAGAAAGCTTACAGAAACTGGAGTAAAGATAAGAGTTTGAAATTAATTTTAATAGGTGGATAAAAGATGTTTAAAGAATTTCTCACTGCATGCCACTGTCAAATTGTTTTTATATAATCTGCCTAATTAATACTCACTTAATACCTGCAGATATTCTGATTAGTGAAACAGATAATGTTAGTAGAAATGTTTTCCTCTAAACTTTTTTGGGTTTTAGTCAACTTGAATGCTCCTTAACACCACATAAAAAATTTATGCTGGACTGTTTTTCTTAAATGCCTTAGGAGCAGTTGAATAACGAGAAGCTGGAAGAAATCTCCAAAGAGTATGAGAAAACATGTAAAGGTCAGAAAAAGACAGTTTTATTGCTTCTCCCCTTTGTGGAATGGCAACATAATGAGTTGTCATATTGTTAATGAACTTGAGACAGTTTTATATATTTATATTTAAAAAAAAACTGGGAACTTCAAACAGGGCATTAAAATTTTACGGTCAAGAACTAAATTTTATTAAGGCATTGTTTGCAGGTATATTTGAAAGCAGTCAGTCTCAGATTAAGAAATATGAGCTCAGAGAAAGTGTGAATTTGCTGATACCAGTGTCAGGTTATTAAATGTTGGTATTTATTAGTCATTTTAACAAATTGGAACACTGAAACACTAACTAGCACAGT
>NW_026902247.1:0-127519 GCF_033783945.1 Neopsephotus bourkii | reverse complement strand
TGGGTTAAAACTTAAACAGGGGAAGTTTAGATTGGATATAAGGAAGAAATTATTTCCTCTTAGGGTGGTGAGGCACTGGAATAAGTTGTCCAGGGAGGTTGTAAATGCTCCATCCCTGGCAGTGTTTAAGGCCAGGTTGGACGAGGCCTTGGGTGATATGGTTTAGAGCGAGGTGTCCCTGCCCATGGCCGGAGGGTTGGAACTGGGTGATCTTAAGGTCCTTTCCAAGCCTAACTATTTTATTATTCTATGATTCTGTGATTCTGAGATGAAAACTCAAAAAATCTTCCAAGATAAGCTCTTGTGGTGCATGTGTCCAGGGTGCCTTCTAAGCACCTCTGCTGTTTTTAGGGTGGCCTTTATATATCTTTTAGTAATGTAAGAAATATTCCACTGAGTTTGCATTTTTTGCATATTTCTGTTATAAATCCCCAATAAGGTGTCATAATATTATGGTAAAGACCACCATAAAAGCATATAAACAAAATTTATTCTTACTATTATCATGATCATTACTGCTCATGCGGTGTAATAAATGTGAGCAGCTTACCAGTTGTGCATACCAAAATAAGGATGTTAAATCTCGTTTTTTATCATAAAAAATCCTGACACTATGGTTCAGGAGGTTATTCTTCTCCCAACCCATGTGCATTAGGTGCTTTTACTGCTTTTTTCTGGCAGCACTGAGACACTTCTTCACTCATCACCCATGGTGGGGCTGCGGACAAGATGATGGTACAGAACATTAAATACCTCCAGGGTCCAGAGCCACAAGGCACAGCCCCACTGCAAGACACCACTGCCTTAGGCTGTCATGTCACCTTTTGGCTGAAATTGTCACATCTGGGGTACCTCAAAGTTCATGCTTGGAACAGCATGCTCTGCAAGATTACACCTCAATATCCTTAATGTATATTTACAACTTTTAACTATTTATTTCATTCTTTTTTTTTTTATTTCATTCTTTTTATTTCATACTAGATACTTGGGGCTGTGCTGCCACTCAGTAGAATGCTATATTTATAAAATTAAACCAGAGATGGGGTGATACATCAGGAGAAACTCCCACAGCTAGAAGCAGAATTTCAATCTGAGTCAGCTTGGATGATGCTGGAGAGCCACGTGTGGTGGGGAGTGACACTGCACAACACAGAATTATAGAATCCCAGCCTGGTTTGTGTTGGAAGGGACCTTAAAGCTCACCCAGTTCCAACCCCAGCCACAGGCAGGGACCTCTTCCACTGGAGCAGCTTGCTCCAAGCCCCTGTGTCCAACCTGGCCTTGAGCACTGCCAGGGATGGGGCAGCCGCAGCTTCTCTGGGCACCCTGTGCCAGCGCCTCAGCACCCTCACAGGAAAGAGCTTTTGCCTAAGAGCTCAGCTCAGTCTCACCTTGGGCAGGTTCAAGCCATTCCCCTTGGCCTGTCCCTACAGGCCCTTGTCCCAAGCCCCTCTCCAGGTTTCCTGCAGCCCCTTTAGGCACTGGAGCTGATCTGAGGTCTCCTGGAGCCTCTTCTTCTCAGCCTGTCTCCAGAGCAGAGAAGTCCTGGCCAGGAACCCCCAAGTCCTTCTCCCCAGGCTGCCCCATCCAGTCTCCTCAGCCTATGTTTGTGTTGGTGATAGCCTTGACCCAGGGGTAGGACCTTGCCCTCGGCCTTATTGAACTCCATGATGTTCACATGGTCTCACATGGTCTCCAGCCTGTCCAGGACCCTCTCCATCCCATCGCTTCCGTCCAGTGTGTTCACCACATCACACAGCTTGGTGTGTAATGCAGTCACTGCTTCTTTCCACCTCGGGAACAGCATATGAGAGCCATGCACAAATTTTCTTGCCTCAAGCTACCTGTCAGTGCCCAAACCAGAGCCTGCGAGTGAGCAACTCAATGGGGCAAAGAGTCCCTGATCCAGTACAGGAATTTGCCCTCATGCTCTTTTAAATATGAGAAGTCAATATAGTCAATATAACCTGCACCTCATGATTAAATAACCCTTCAGAAAATCGGTACCCTTCCACATCTCAGTAGAACAACTATTCCTCTGTGTTAGAGGAAAAAAAAAAAAAAAAAGAAAAATATATTCTACTCTGAAATTTATGAGTGGGATTTTTAAATAGTCTCTCACTTCTTTCCTCTGCTCTGTCTCTGCCTACACAACGCAAAGTAGCTCTGTGAAATTTGTTATCTCTAATTCAGGGCATAAGGAGCCAACTGAGCAGACACATTGCTGCTTCCTCTGTGAAGACAGAATCAGGATTATTAGCACCAAGATGTATCTGCCAAACTGCTTTTTAACTGAAGAACATTTCTCATCACTACTTTCTAACTGTTCTACCAATTGTTAAAAACCACCTGTTTTTCCTGATATTTGAAATCATGGAGCTTATTTCAGACTCACTTTAAGGCTAACCATAAGTAAGATTAATGTACATGGTTTAGCTTTCCAACAGACTTGAAAGGGCTAAAAATGTGAAGTTTTAATGCCAATATAAGCTCAGTTTTTAGTATAGAGATGGATTTCATTTTGGGTTTTTTTTAGGGAGGAAGTAATTATTAATACTGTACACTGTACTATAATTATAAATACTCATTAATATATGTAATCAAATATAAATAATACTAAATAATATTTATGATAATAAAGGGAAGGTACATGGCACATCACAGAATGTTTTTGTAATAGGAGAAAGGAAGGTTTTTTAAAATTATTTGATTCAACCCTTGTTTATCCTTAGCAAAAGAAGTAATTCCTGGGTTTCCCAATCTCAGCCTCATTATACGGAAATGCAAAGTCTTTTGCATGCAGAAATCTAAAATCTGCTAGCTGTTAAGCTGAAAATCTGACATGAGAAGGAGCTATGCAACTTGTAAGCTGAGGAATTAAAAAGAAAGAAAAAGTACGTGATGAAAATGACAAAGTGAATGTCAGAGAAAGCTGAGCCCAAGCAGCAGGGCTTGGAGTTCAGCACCCACTCAATGAGGATGAGTCACCAAGGACCAGGCTACCCATGACCATCAGCTCTCTGTACCCTTTCCTGTCTCCCTGCAACACCTGTCTTTGGACATTCTTCAGCATCTGGAGTTCACCAGTGGATGGGCATGCAATCCTTTCTTCAAATAATCTGGGGCTGTGTCCCCTCCCTGCTTGGCAGCACAAAAAGCCCAGGTATTCATTAGTTATACTGCAAAAGAGATAATTTTCTTTGTTGCTCTGTTTGCCAACTTAGCTGCTGCTTATAATGCCAAGAGTCTAGAGTGATCTACAACACTCGTACCAGTCTCTGGGTGAGGGTATATTTATGAGCTTCTAAATTTTCAGTTTATCTAGAAAGAGGTATCTTGCCAGACATAGCTAACAATTATCCTACCCTATACACAAGTTGATTATTTCAGGGTTGTCTTTATCTGATCTTCCATCTGCTATAATAAAACAATTGGTCCACACATCTTGTGAATATCTGAAGGATGAATCTGTGAGAAGCCACTGGCATAAAGCAAATAATGGTGTGGGAGTTCCTTATAGACTTTCCTCTGGAACACTCTCCTCAGCTGAAGTTATGCACATCCATCACTCAGCACCACGCTGTTCTCTATTCATTCTTTAGGTGTGCAAATAACAGGTTTTAAACAGCCATAAAGCCAAGACAGCTGAGATGTCTTTCATCTGCTTCTTCTTGCTGAGAATTTTTTCCAGTACATGTAATCATAAGTACATACTGTAGGCTTTATTCCTGGTACCTGCTCAGTATGATCACACATTCACATAGACTGCACAAAGTCACTTTAGCAGAGCTAAAGAGCAGAAATAGAGGAAACCAAGCAGCACAGTGGACTGATAAACTCAGAATGTATGTGCTGGGGATGAAAGAACTGAAATCCTTAAATCTGACTCATTTATTGCTTTGGTTTTTACAGAAATAGGAAGCCTTTCAAGTTGCTTCTTGTTTTTCTTGTTATAAAATGGTGAGCAATCTCTTCCTAAGAGGGTAAGATTATGATTGTTAATGGTAAGAAAAGAAAGAGGAGTAGAAACAATCCCAACCACCTTTTTCCCAAGTGTGCTGGCATCAACAAATATACTTTGATTTATTGACTAACTTGTGCATTGCAGACCAGCAACTGTCACTTATGCTCCCATTCATAATACACTGTTAAGTACAATGCCTCTCTAGTCATAATCTCGACTTAAAAGAATGGACATTTTATATTTCTCAAGGAACTCGTTGGCTTTTTATAGTCTAAGCAACAGATATCAAAATAGTTATAAGCACCCTATAGCCACATGTGGAATACTAAAATTGGAAGCTGTTATCTGTATGAGCTAGCAGCCTTCTGGCTTTCACTTCTCATTTCAGTATTGTCTAATTATAATTTAGCATCACAGCATCTGCAAGGGGTACTTTCAGTCTCAGTCTGAGCTCATTTGTATTTGCTTAATGTCATCTTCTGTGTTGCTACTTCAGCCCCTAGAGTTAAAGGTAGTCAGCAGTGGATGTGAATCTACATATTGGCATAACAACAAAAGTAATAGGAGCAATTGCATTGTGTCCTTCTACCTGATTAAAACTTACAAAATCCCACAACAGAACTTACGCAACATATTTAAATTACTATATGATCCATATTATTTGCAATAAATAAAAACAAACTATACTCTTATGAATCACCATCAAATAAAAAAGTAGTGACTGTTTTACCCTGATGTAAGATTGGCATAGAAATAATTGTTAGAATAAATCATTATTAGTTCAATGAAGGGTTTTGACCCTGGCTTTCAGGAAAACGAAGCTCAGATAAGCATTCAGCATGTCTCCTTTAAGCCCCTTCTACCTCAATGGCTGCAGTAAGAGATGATAACTATTAATGAGTATATTGAAACTTCATCAGGCTCTCATAAAAACAAATGCATGCTGAGCATGATCCAACAAAATCAAAGCTGAGGGGAGTGCGTTCCTCCTGCCATGGCCAGCCCTAGCGCTTCATTTGTATTTATAGCTGGCTTCTCCACCATCTGTGCATGCCGGCCCTCCCTTCATCTCAAAGGAATTGGAGCAGCATTGTTTGAAGATCTGATTAAATAACCAGAAAAAAAGTAATCCATCACTTAAAAAGGGAAATGTAGACAATTTACAATGGTGTCCTGTAGCTCTTTAGGATTTTCTTTTCATTTTCTTCTATTTTAATTTTAATTCAATGCCAAACATAATAAATACTAACACAGAGCGTGAAATTTACTGACAGCATTTCACTTTCAATGACTAGGTGGGAGCAGCAATGAGTTGCCCAGTTTCCCTCAGGATGATTCTAACACCAGATTAAAGCCCCCTACAGTAGGAGATGGCCTGCTTCCTTCAGATGTTCACGTGTTTAAATATAATCCAAATGTATGAACTGCATGTGAGATTCAGCTTAAAAGACAGCAGAAGGAAAGAAACAAACCCCAACCAACTAAACAACAAAATACAAAGGCAAGACAAATGTGCACATCCCACAGTGAGATCTGAAGTGGAGCAAGTTGTTTCTGAGCAGGACGATGATGACCCCAGCCAGCCTTCCTCAGTATCATATAGACTTCTTTTTTCTGCCACTGAAATACGTTTGACTGTGCCTTCTCATTTTCACATTTGTCTCCAAGGGAAGGTAACCTCATCATCATCTCTGGTGACTGCACAGAGGGAAATGCGCACCTGGCAAGATGCTGCACCACACCAGACAGAGGGGGGGGAAGAAGTGGGAACCCAAATAAGTATCTGTCCCTCGATCCTGATACCCGACCACCAATTAGCCGATTAGTCCTGCAGAGCTGGGCTAGGAGGGACCCCAGGCTGCAGGAGGATAATGATAATGACTCGGTGGACATGACATTACTTTGCTATTTACCCACACCCCCTCCTTCCTGGATGTCTCACCAAGCTGCATCGTTCCAAGGCTGTGAAGTGTCTGGGGCATGAGCATCTAGGGGAGAGGGAGAGAGTGGCTGAGAGGTCTCTGATGGATTCCCAGTAGCTACTGGAGCTGCTTTCAGGTAGGGGAGAGAAAAGAAAGAGAACAGGCTGAAAGAGATACTGAAAGTAAAGGGAAAAGGAGTGACAGGGATCTTCAATGATATGCAAAATCCATGTTCAGCCATGCATGTGGGACCAAGAGAGAAAATAGATGGAGAAACCTGAACCCAGCTCGTATTTGCATCTGCCTGAATTATTTGCATAAACAGGACTTTGAAAACTGGGGATCTCTGGATTTCAGTGGTGCTTACTCCTCACTTTCGTCTACCAGATGATCTCAACTGTGGCCACATGGTACTGCTACATCCCTCTGTACTACCCGAAACCAATATGGATAACAGTGCTCGTAACACAATAGCTTGCAGGACTGAACTTCGACAAATCTCAGCAAATGTTCCTGCTCAGTGTTCAGACAGGAGTTCCTAAGAGTCAGACTGCTGCAGCTAACAAGAAAATGGACTGCAGCCATACTTACCTCTCTATTTCCAAACAGCCAGATTTTTTGCAAAGCTTTAAAACTTCACACTGATGCTGTGTGGAAACTTTTCAAAGTATTTCCCAAAGAAATACTATGATATGAGCTATCAGGCTGGTTAGTTGATCTCAGCAAGGTTGTGTCGACAATTTGTGGTCTACCAAGATCCTGCTCTTCTCAATCCCAATCAGAGAAAGAACAATGCTTCAGCACACTTTTGTGTTCTCATCTTAGTGCTATAATCCACGAGAGGTAGAAAGTGTAACCTGCAGCCCAGTGCAGGTCATTAATCATTTATAACCCAGAAACTTTGACAGGCTTTTATCTATGCTTTGCGTATCAGCTAGTTTAAGATGAAGACATCTTTCTGTTACTTAAAACCCCATAAAGTAGTAAACGCTTAATCTGCTGCACAGTGCTGTCCATAAAACCAAACACGTATTAATTTCCAAGTAACAGCAACAAAAAGCAACATTCATCCTGTCAGCACGTAGACACAAACATTCTGATCTCAATGGCTGGCTGCACTTGATATCCCACTGCCAATTTTTCTTTTTCTTCCCCTCTTTTTCTTCTCTTCTTTTTCCCCGAGACAAGTGTTCTACAACAGCTTAATGCAGAACTACATCGGGTAAAATTCTCTGTTGCTTATGGACTACTTTATTCCATAACCCCACCAGTTTGTGATCACCTCATATTTCAGCCGGACAAAGCCCACTAATTCATAGTAAGGCATTGCCGTTGGCTTTTCATGCAGGTTTAGTGAGCCTCCAGGGTAATTTTGAGGACAAGGCCAGCATTTGTAATTGCCTCAGTGAACAAAATACCTCAAACTATCTGATAGCCTGGACACGCTTTTAACTACAGTCAGCCAGCTGGATAAGTAAGAGGGAGTAAAGAATAGTAGCTGCTCATTTGGGATTTTTTTGTTAATAGCATTAATTACATCTACAATTCTGTATGTCCTTTGCATCTTACCAGGCTCTGGGATGATTAGCTGTGCACTGGCCTGTGCGTTTCCAGCTTCATTTTCAGCTACACACTGATAAAAACCTTCATCTGACTTTACCAAGCCCAGAATCCTTAAGTTGCTGCCACCCTAGAGAGAAAACAAAAGAGAAAGCAAGGAAGTGGGGAGAATTAATTAGAAAAAACACCATCCAGAGTGAACGTGGTTTATAAAACCTTTCCAGAAGGGCCATTCTGTGAAACATGGTGCTGTGTATGTAATCCTCCTCACATAGCCCTGATCCTTGGAGGCACATAACCATAAGCACTTTCATTAGGATCGTCTTGACACGTTGTAATCTTCGCATTTTGTATGATTGTGCCTATGGCCCAAGGGTGAATTCACTTTCCTGCACAGAGTCCATCCAACACCTCTCTCAAGCTCCAAATTGCAGCCATCACTTGAGCAGCGCTCTGAATTTTGTCCTGACCCTTTGCTGCAGGGAAGATTTAAAAGAACTTTCACCTTCTGCATCTTTGAACAAACACTGTTCTGAAGGTCAAACCCTCCATATGGCTTGAGGCATGGAGATCCTCAAGAAAATGTCACTCTGCGCTTACTTCATTTGAAACAGATTTAACTTTTAGCTTTTGTTAGCACAAGCAGAAACCAATTATGTTGGGTAAAAAATCTCAAGTGAGGGGTATTATCAGGCTGAAATGCACCTTCCGTTAACTATTAAGTGAAGCCATTTTCTAACACCTTTACCACACATCCATGACAGCAAAAGAGACCTGTCTTTTCTCTGGACAGCCTCTGGCTGCCTTCTAATAAGGAAAAATATTAAAAAGAAAGGTTGAATTTCTATTGCATATGGCAGAATAAGTCTATCCTGCGTGAAAAACATATTACAAAAGCTTTTTTTTTTGTCGTAAGTAGTTGAAAGTCATGATGATAATCAATATTATTTGTTACAAGGTGAAAATTAAAAAGTGTTGAAGCAAGCCACGTCTCTGAACCAGCCACAACGTGTGGCTTACAGGCATTTTCATATGGCTTAAGAGGTGGTCCCCAGCATCCCTACTCACTTACAAGTGAATTACAAGTGTCACTGCTTTCAGGAGAGGCCAGCTAGATCACCCCTTTCATAAAACACAGCAGAAATTCTTAGCCCATGTCCTAATGGCATTTAAACTAAAGGAGATTGTAATTCTGGACAGGGATGTTAGTTTGGGTAGGGCACACAATTCCCTTCGAAAAGTTGTAATTATGTCAAATGGGAGTTTTGACAAGGGCCTGTAGGGACCCGCCAAGGGGAATGGCTTGAACCTGCCAGAGGGGAGACTGCGATGAGCTCTTAGGCAGAAGCTCTTCCCTGTGAGGGTGCTGAGGCGCTGGCACAGGGTGCCCAGAGAAGCTGTGGCTGCCCCATCCCTGGCAGTGTTTGGGGCCAGGTTGGACACAGGGGCTTGGAGCAAGCTGCTCCACTGGAAGGGGTCCCTGCCTGTGGCAGGGGTTGGAGCTGGATGAGCTTTAAGGTCCCTCCCAACCGAACCCATTCTATGACTCTTAACCCCTTGTACCCATGTACTATTTCATTGGAGATGTATTATTTTTTTGACCACTGACAATGGTAAGGGAAGTAAGCAACATGGTAGATAATATTATCAATAGCATCTCATTCAAATATCACTAGAATTCAGACTGTGTCAACATACGTGACCAAACACATCCCAGTGCAATGTGCCTAATATGTAATCTGTTTTCTTTGGGAAGACTAATATGCTTGTGAAGGCAACAACTGTATCAAATATCACAACACATTTCAGAACTTGATTTAAAAAAAATCTAATAAGTGAAAGCCAGATAATTACCACTATCTGAAAATAGTCGCTGGGAATGACCACTTCTCCGTTCTTGATCCACTCCACCATAGGAACAGGCTTACCAGACACAGTACATTCAAACTCAATATCCATACTTTCGTAGGCATAAAGATTTGAAGGGTGAACTAAAAACCATGGTGGAACTGCAAAAAGGATGGGGAAAAAATGAAAGTGGCAATGAGTAAATATAAATTAAGGCTTAAAAAGTAAATAATTTCAACGAGTTTGAAGAATATTAGACATAAATAGAAAACATTTCTGTAATTCAAATCATTCTCTTTGACCCTGAGCCTATTAAAAATTTAATACCAGGGAAAATATTTGCTCTAGAAAATACACTTAAACCATCAATGTTCTTTTTTTTTTTTTTTCCCCAAATGGAATAATTAAAACCTCTATTTAGAAGACATGTAAGATAATATTGTCACTAAGTGAATATACGAGTAATGAAATCTAATTTGTTTCAGAGAATTGGACGCCAACTGTTCATAACAAGGTCCTACAGGTCAAAGTATGGACAGCTACCTACAGGTACAAGACACCTCCACTGACAAATGATACAGAATTACAAATATTTAGAGCAGAGACATTCGTATATAACCAAGAAGGACTTTTGACTCAGTTTAGAGAAGATGAGGAGATAATCAATAACCAGGAAATCTGTCCTTAGTGATTGGAAGAAGAAAAAGGTTGAATTATCTTTGCCAAAAATAAATTCTTATTAAGCTAGCAATTATCTGTTGCCTTGTATTACTATAATGTATTCACAGTTTTTTCAGTATGCTATATGATATGCTAATTTAATTTAATTTCATCATTATTGTACTACTAGGATGATGGAAATCAGCAATTTGAGAAAAACTGCTAATAACATTACATTTCTAATAAGCCTCCCCCGCGCCGCACTGAAAAGCACATGCAAAAACTCGGCAGCCTACGTACATTCCACCAGCTTTCGTAGGGGAATGAAGGTCTCAGTTTTGAATACCCACAGTTGCCACAAAGCCAGAATAGATTAATTCCTAAGTACCATCCATGACTTATTATTTCAGACAGAAAATCCAATTGTATTTCTCGAGCCATCATTTCCATTGTCTGATTATAATATTTATAAAGCCATAATATTAAAAAACCCCTCTAAATTAAAAGGAGGTGAAGATTATAAAATAAATTGCAGAGAAAAAAGCTAAGAAATGTTAGAATGGAGGCTGCCCTCACATCCCTAACTCAAATCTCAGGTTTGCAGGGATTACAGTATGCTCTTCAATTACACAATAAAATTTAGTTTCTTTGCAGTCTCCCTCAGGGCTATAGGAGGACCCCGCTCACAGAAAGAGTGATTCAGGATTAATTTCAAGCTTCCTATTTAGTACACAGCTTCATGCTTTATAGTTTTCAAACTTTTCCCTGCAAAGAGTGATTCGTTTCCCATTGTTTTTAGTCTGGCTCCTATTTTGACAGCACCTGCATGAGCTGCAGATGTGTTTAAATACATAGGAGTTGCACACGAAGAGGTGCTACTAGCCAAGATACCAGGGATAGGGCAGAAGTACCCCCTATTTTTCTTGCCTGGTTAGGTGTGATTTAGTACTCAATATTCTGATGTGGGGTTTTTTGCACATCAGAGCAAAAAGTCTCATTAGGGACGCAGAAAAAGATAAAAACAGTTGCAGTACATGAATGCATGGTGTAAGCGACAAAACCCATGTCCAGTAGGAATACTATGGCAGGCGTACCAATAGACTGTGCTCTTCAGGGTTTGTATTTCAGCACCTTAACTACAAATCTTTCCTGTATTTTATTTTTCTTTTTGACAATAGTTTCCAGCTTTAGAAATAAATGAAGACAGAGTCCTAGACATCATCACCTCTTCAATCATACGCTCCCAATTAACCATGAGTGCTCTCCAAACTTGTAGGTACAAATACTTTCTCAGAAATGAGATTATTTAAAAACTGTATACAATTCATAAACTGAAGCAGATCTGAGTAAGACTGCAAAGGTTTTATGTCAGTCTTTTCCTGATTTGAGCAATTGTTTCTGTTTTTGAGCTAAGTTGCCTATGCCGAAATAAGCATATACCCTGGGCCCCTCCAGCACTGGTTTCATGCCTCATTTTCTCTATTCCTCTTTCAGCTTGGTCTCTTGTTTTTCATATATTTAATAATTTAGGATACCTGGAAGATCCTGATCCAGTTCAGTTCAAACCCAATCCTGCAAATTAAAACTGATGAGATGTCCTCGTTAACTTAGCTACCTAATTTCCTTCCAAAAAGGCTTAGACAGATGCATGCATTTGGCTCAGAAACACTCTAGGCTGGGCTCTTCTTGTTCTGTGGCCATACAGACATTAAATCAGGGTCTCCAGACCACACAGACACAATACAGGAAATTTTGTAAACAATTTGTCAAGTAAAATATCACTCATAAGGGAAAACTATTGAGTAGGATGATGATTAAGATGATTAAAAAAATTAATATCACTTAAATCAGGGATAGATGAAAAAGACAGTTTTGTTGCAGAGTTATGGAGAATCACCATTGATACTATGGCTCAAGGAGAAATAAACAAAGTCTTTATGTAAGAAAAATTTTAATAAAAAAAAATTAAAACAGAATCACATTCATATATTAATTTTTTATACTTTCTCTTTTTACACTAGAATCCTAGTATAATTTATTCAACAGACTCACTGAAAAACACCAGTATCTACTTAGTTTATAAACCATGTCATTTTTCAGAGCTCTGACAAAATTATAAACTACTCAATCTTCATTAGCATAGTTTATTGTGATGTCAGCAGAAGCCTGCAATTAATTTATAGACTTGTAATTCACGGATTCACACGTGTTATTCTTTACGACAGACGCTCCAGGACCCTGACCCCACTTGCCTGCAGCTTTTCATTCTCCAGCAGAACGGGTGCTCCTCTCCCCTCGTCACTCTTACTGTTATTTTTTTAATTGCTGGTGTTTTTTCAGACTGACAGAAAGTTTGGTGCTTGGTTGCTTTTTTTTATTATATTTATAATGGTTCATTTTCAGTATATGCGTATCTGGGTGTTGAGTTTCACACAAAACCGGATGTACTTAGCAATTGCAACTCATTCACCAACACCTTTCCTACAGCGGGAGAGGTGTGCCCTTATTTTCCTTAAGGACACCATTAAAGTGAATAATTTGCATAATTATTTTGGCAGAAATTGTGCAGTATTAAACACAGGTAAGATGCCGCAAATAAGGACAACTTAACACCCCAAAGCAGACAGATGTAATACATTAAGATTGGAAATATGTATGCATGTATGTATAAAATGTCAGGCACTTTAAATACACATTCTATAAATATTTTATATATTCAATAAATGTCAAGCACTCCCATATTTGCTCTCTATGTGTTTTTTCTCAGTACTGAATATTTTAAAGGTATGCACCAGCAGAAGGCTGGTGAGGTGGGTTGGAAAGGAAATAAAAACACATGCTGTTTTCATGTTCCTTATAATTACATTGTGGCAATCTAAAAAGGCTTGAACAAATAGCAGACATTTTTTCTCCCCAAACTTAAAATGTTTCACAGAAATGTTTTTTTTCTTTCTCAGAAAATGCCTGTGAAATGTTGGAAAGTGGGAGTTTAGTGAGATTTTTCTGGAACAGTCGTGGACCGTAGGATGCTTTTATTGTTGTACTTTGCCCTGGCTCTGGATGAAAGCCTTAAAATTTTATTTTCAGATAAAGATAATTTAAAATAACAACTCAGAAGGTCATGCTTATCCACAACAGGAGGAAAACACTTTTCTAAGCACTCTTTATTTCATCTCAACTGGCCCCATCAAAATGCCCCAGTCACAGGCTGAGGATACTTTATGCTACATATTGTACCACAAAAGGGAGGAAAAACTCCAAATGGTTAATGGAGATCTAGAAAAGAAGACGTCCATGAGATTTAAGGAATCATATCAACAAGTAGGATCAAAGTCATTCGGATAAAGGATTAGGACAGACCCCAGTGTGTAACCCTATTGACTCAGGAGGATTTTTTTGTGTGTGTGTGAGTGATGTAACTTAAACTAAACACAAGATAGGACCCATTTTGCAGGGAAGCAGTTTTGTATAAAAGCATACACAAAAGTTTAAAGTTCTCGGTACTACAGTACATTTAGTGGGTGCTTAGTCACCAAGGCTGTCCCCCAGCAGACAGCACATCAGTATCACAGGCTCCAAGATTCAAAATGCAGTAACTTATCATGTGCTAGGGGATGCCACACACCTCTGGGAGAGGGTGAGTGCTTTGTTTTACTCGGTGCAAGAAAGAAGCAGATTTTTAAAATTAAATTTAATGTGTATACTCCCGTAAAGATCATGCCATAGACCTGACATTCACTTGGCAGAAGGCCCCTCAGATGAAGAACTTGCTCTGAAGTCTGTCTTGTTTGCAGGTCCCTACTGAAGCAGGTTGCCATTCTCTGTCATCTTTTAAATAAGTCCTTGAAAGGTCGTGTGGGAATTCCACAATGCCTTGGGAAGCATGTGTGGGTCTGGGTCTCAAACACCATCTTCAGACTAATAGGCTTTTCCCTCTAAAGGCCATAGCAGGCTGTATTTATTACCAAAAATGTCAAAGATTGGCTGTAATGGGCCTGTAACAGAGGCTGGGGAACTAATCGAATACTTGCCAGCAGAAATAGCTGGCTTAGGGAGCTGTGTGTTGGGATGACCTCCCTATTTCTAGAAATACCTTTTCTAAGATGACAGCTGATCGTGTGACAAGAGAGAACAATTTAAACTCCAAGAAATGTCAGCATTTCCTAATGTAAAGTGTCTTCTCTTTGCATGTTTGAATAAGGAATGTGTTTCTACTGACCCAAGAAAGATAACTGCTGTCAGCAAGTGCCCAACCTTGTCAGCCTTCTCAATGGGAAGACTTTAGATTGCATGTTCTTAAGGGCTGGCTTTGTCATCTCACAGATTCAAATAGTTTTTAAAAATATCCCTTGTACTTTTTACTGCTAACTTGCACAAACCATGAATTTGGAATAAAGTTACATCAAGTGAATGTGCCAGGTTGTGCCTGCCTTAAGGGGAGTCAGGACAATCTCACTCAAAGCCACTAGAATTCCTCCAGATCTAAAATTGACAGTAGAATTGAAATTTTATATAAAAGTATATTTTTTCTACATTTAGATATACAGCTCATTTGTTCACTACTCTTTTCTGTTATATATGGTAATTCAGGAACTGTTTCTGCAAGAAGTTGAAGAAATAACTCTTTATGGTTTTACAATGCATGACTCTTCGGAAAGAGGATGAGGCAGAAAAACCTAAGATTCCACTAACATGTCTTAAAGAAATAATAGTTTGCATCTACTCTCTTTCTATCTCTTCCTACAGCTCTGTATCCCTGTCTTACCCTGAACTCCATGCCTGAAAAGCAGAAAGAGGATATGATCTCAATGTATATTCCCACGTACCAGTCTTGAAGAAATAAAAGAAAAATTAAGCTGTTATTGCATATAAAACTTCATTCTTCACTTGAAGAAAGGTATTACTTATTTAACGATTTAGATTGTCTGCATGCTTCTTTAGTTCTCAACATGAAGGTCAGTGTATGCCATATACTGCAGAACAGCAGAAGCTCATGGTTCCCAAGAGAAAAAGAAATGAGCCACCAAAAATTCAAATAGTAAATCATCCCAATCCTATGGGCATGAAAGAGGAAGAGATGAAGAGACATTCCTGCAACCAGAGCTGGGCATTCGTGGTCAAAGCAGTCTCACCTAAGACATGCATCCCACTTTGTACTGAATGTATTAGGAATGCATTTTAATCAGCCTGAATCTCCAGTTCTGCAGCTAACCAAGCTGTATCCTTGTCCCTCAGCATAAGTCAGAGCAGAATTTAAGCTTCCAAAACTGCCCATGGATTCAGATGTATCCATACAGCAAAACACCGGGAGCTGAGCAAAGACTGGGGAGAAAACACTAAGAAAGGAGAAAATCCACTAGAAAAGAGAGGGCAGAGAAAAACATTTCTTTCCCACTTTGCATTTTCTAAGGTTATCTTTAGACTATCTTTAGACAACTGAAAAGCTGCTAAACCTTCCAATCTAGCACTATACAAATGAAAAATAATCAAAATAGGAGCATTTATTTTAATTGACTACATTACTAAATGTACTTCTATTAATGAATGCACTGATGACACACTTAAGGAAGAATACAATTTCAGTTTTATAAACAAAAGTGAAGATTCTTCATCATTACATCCAGAAAACAGTGAAAAAACAAAGCTTAACATTGCTCCCACTTTTGTTACCAAAGAAATCCTTCCGAAATGCTGTGATGACCTGTGTTGTACTTGAAGAGCTAAAAGTCTTATCTCCATAAAAAGATAATTTTTCTCATTTATTTCTAGGGTCCAGCTCCTCAACCCAGTGCAGAGGAAAAGGAGAGACCATTTATGTCTGAAAAACTCATTATTGCCTCTGCAATGGTTCAAATAGCTGCTATAGTAAGAAAACTCAAAAGAGAGAAGTTTATTGGGAAAGTTCCCAGAGTATGAGCAGGAGTGAAGAACAGGTTCACTGAAGGATCATGCCTCCATGATAATCAAGTATAAAGACAATATTAGGAAAAAAGGACTCTTAGCAATTTGCATTAACAAAGATTTTGTTTACACATAAGGAACGAAGTTAGAAACTCTTATTGCAAAATATTAGTAGTTGTTGTTTTGTGTCATTTGCCTTTTTCTTTAAAATTAGTTTAAAAAACTTGCCAAGGGCATAATGTGTGTCCCATAATAAAATAATACAAAGCCTCTTGAGATTTTTTGGAGGGAAGCTTGCATGGTCAGGTGGCTAATCACAACTTCCTCTTTATTGCCCTCCTGGTAGCCAGGCCTTAATAAGTTCAGCAAGGTTGATAATGACCCTACGAAATCGCTAGGAGCTCCATCTGGCTGCTACTGGGCTACTGCAACATCAGCACCGAGGAGCAGATGCAGCAGTTAGATGTGTTCATCCTCATGGAAAAAGGCTATAAAGTATTGAAACCAGATCACTGGAGGACAAGTTGCAAGGTCTGGAATGCACGCACACATGCTCATCTACAAGTTTCCATAGAGTACACGCTGTATAATTTCTAGGTTTTACTCAGTATTGTTTACAGCCACTTTGTAGATCACTATAGCATAGAATATTTCAGGACTAATGTAAATGTTCATAAATTTCTGTTATAGACAAATAATTAGCATACATCTTTCAAATCGATCATAACACTAAACTGTTGTTCTAATCATATTTTGGAGCACTTAAGAGGAGTTGGGCATGGAGAGAGGACTTTTTTTCCACATTAAAACATTGCTTCATGCATGATCACCAAGGTAAAAACAACATAAAGATCAAATAAACAATTTCCCTTGTTACAGGTAAAAATGTTGGTCTGGCTCCTGAATGGGTTTCCCTAGCTGGAGACCACAGAAACACGATGCTAATAAATGTTCTCTTTAAGTAAGGCACCACTAATGGACAGCCTGGGAAGAGAAAACTAAGGTCACAGATATCTGTCAATTTATAACTACCTAAAGATTTTATTTTATTGCTGCCTTTATGACTTACAGTACCGAAAAGAGTTATTGACCACATACCATTCTTCCCGGGAACAAACGAGCATTTCATAATTGTGTATTGGGTCAAACTTTCTCTTCAGAAGCATTAACGTTATTTCTGTCAACCTATGTATCACAGGAACACATATATCATAGAACAGGCTTTCTGAGGGCTAATATGATACCGACAATTAACTAAATTTTGAGTAAATAACATGAAAGGGAACATTAGGTTGTAAGGAAGTTGCAAATACAGCTGCATTATCTCAATTAACTTCTTCATTTTTAATAGTATTTTGCCTATGTGTCTAAGCATAACCTAAATAGGAATTAAATTAACGAAAATAAGAAATCTCTGAAACATAATAATTTAGATACTCCAAGTTAACACAAAATAAGTACTTACAGGCACTAATTTTCATCTGGTCAAAAAAAACTGAAGAAAAATAAAATATGCAAGAATATTCTACAGTTTCCTTCCTTTGCATCTTTGCAAGAAGCAGTATGTGTGATTAGACGGAAAAATAACTGTTGACCCTGGATGCTCCATGATCTCTCTCCTGTTCCTCTTCGTACATTAAGGATCAGCGAACGATCTTTTCTGGAGTGCTCTGCTGAGATTCGTGCTGACACCAGCATGCACCATGCTATTAGACTTGATAATTGCGACTATAATGCTTTTCATTTTGGGATCTCAAAGCAATATGTAGACATTAAATAATTCACAAGCATTTTACACATAGATACACACACATAAAATAAATGACTTGCTCAAGGTCATGTAACATATCAGTGACAGATAATTAAAAGCCAGTGTAATTAATAGATGTCCCAGTGAGATTTCTGTATATGTAAGACTCTCTTCCCTCTCTAGCTGGAACAGAGAAGCCTCTTTGCAATATGGATTTCCCAGGTTTACTCTCTGGAGCAGGGGCTCCATCTCTACACAAGCCCCACATTGGACATTGGGGACCAGCTCTTATTTGCAGGTGGGTCAGTTAATGAGCCAGCACCACCCTGCTCCATACAGCTCTCCTCCTCCCCCAGCATTCCTCATTAAGTTAAAAGCAACTGCTGTCCCTGTGTCAAAAGGGAAAATTGGAGAAGCTGAAAACTGATAAAAATACAGTAGAAGCTAGAGGAACACAGCATGAGTTTATTACTTCTTCTGTAACAATCCTGATCTCTAATAAAGACCTTTTTGATGTTTTTATTCATGATTTCATTCCTTTTCCACTTTTGCAATGCAGTGCTGGTGTGGAGGGACATTTTGTGGCTTTTCCTGTGGGGAAGGAGCAGTGTGAGAGCGAATGTGGTGGTGGGACAAGGCGCCATCAAAGCTCCCCTGCCATGAGCCTCCATCTCTTGCCAGTGCCCCCTTCTTTTTTCCATTACATCCCAGGGCTGAAAAACCCATCACAACAGACCAGGGAAATAAGACTTCAGTGAGATAAAAGTGCACGTCAGTGCGTAAAAAAGCTACCAACCATATTACTAGTATTCATTATATTACTACTTATTATTATGTTATAGAATAGTCAGGGCTGGAAAGGACTATAGGATCATCAAGTTCCAACCCTCCTGCCATGGGCAGGGACACCTCACACTAAACCATGGCACCCAAGGCTCTGTCCAACCTGGCCTTGAACACTGCCAAGGATGGAGCATCCACAGCTTCCTTCGGCAACCCATTCCAGTGCCTCACCATCTTAAGAGGAAGCAATGTCTTCCTTATATCCAATCTAAACTTCCCCTGTTTAAGTCTGAACCCATTATCCCTTGTCCTATCACTACAGTCCCTAATGAAAAGTCCCTCCTTAGCATCCTTATAAGCTCCCTTCAGATACTGAATATTATTATTATTACATTAGTATTAGTACATCTAAGTTGGGATTTGCTCACAGAAGGTGTCTTTAGAATTTTATCCTGGCTGATGCTGTGTTTTTAATTCAGTAGCAAAATTTCCAAATGAAACTCCCAGGAACTGAAGGTTTGCCAATAGCAGCTCACTGGATTCAGTCAGTGACTCTGCCAGGTCCATATACAGGCAGAGCATGGATTTTGTGCTTGCTTGAGCATCAAAAGAACAAGGAAACTACTCTTTTACCTAGAAAGCCACCTCCACGCTTGGAAATAACAACAAAAAGAATAAAATACATTTAAAAAAGAAAAGAAGTATGACAGATCCTTTGTATTTTCCTTTCTTTTACCTTATTATTCACCAGACTCATACGGAAAAATGTCATCAATTGATCACATTTCAGTAACATTTACAGAAGCATGAAAGCTGGTTTCTGAAACAACCCAAAAATTACATCAAACTGTTAATCCACACGAATCGCCACGTGTGTAGTTTGCCTGGCAGGTAGAAATTCTAGTGCGAAACACTGGCAACAGGTTGTCACTCTGCAAGAGGAAAATGTTAAGAAAGTGTGCTGAAAAGGTACTTATTTTTGAGCTGTTTATTCATATGGCCTCAATCTTCATTTTATCACACTGTCTTAAAAGAAAGGAAAATGAGAAACTGAGGAGCAAATAGATAAAACAGACTATATATTACAGTAGTATGTATAATATTGGACATGTTACTGCAGTCTGTTATGATGCTTACTATACTTTCAGACCCCTTTATGTACCTGGCAAGTTAATAGGTGGAATCTCATGTCATTTATTCAGGCTAGTACATTAACTTTTGAATTATCCCATTCAAACAAAGTCATTAGCACAAACTGAGGACAGATGCTTGGAATGAGCATCCTTGGAAAAGAAAGATTCGAGCCGTGCACAAAAGGCATTACTAACTAAGCTGTGTAGAAACCGAGAATGAAGAAGTCATTACCAGAAAGTAATAAAACCTTCTAATTCCATTAAAAAAAAACCAACACAAACCAAAACCTACCAACCAAAAACCAAATCAACAAAAAAGCCAAAACAAAATTCGGTTTATTCTCTCCACATAACTAAGGAAGAGTTAAGAACTGCATGGTAGCCATGGTGGTCACTGCCAGGTTAGCAAGTTCAAACTAAATTATATTAAGTCCAACAAAATTATTGTCCCCTTTGCAGTCTAACACTAGCTCTCATTTTAGATGTCAGGCCAGTGAGTACAATGTAGCTCTTTGCCCATGATAGCCTTTAAATAAATAAATGAATAAACAGTCATTTCATCTTTCTTGTAGAGTTAAGGTGAACAGCTAGCAAGAGCTAGCTGTTAATGAAAGCATCTAAAAGCTCCCTTTAGTTAAAACCTAAAAGCATATGCTAGGCAGATTTATTTTGGTTTATTTGTTTAACAGTCCTACCTGCCAACTGAGTACAAAAATGAGAGCAGAGGCAGAGTATGAATTATGGAAAAGAGGGAGGATGCTTTCAGTGCAGCTGGCACAAACCTCCCTCTCCTCCGGCTGCCCTGGCACAGGACGACCTTTGTTCTCAGCACTAAAAGTGAAGTGCACATAGATGAAAGGGGCTCGAAGCAGCTTCATTACACTCCCCTGCTTCTGCTCTGGGTGAGGCGGTTGCAATTTGATCAAAGAGAAAGGAATCAACGAGCTCTAATTCGATTAGCAAGCAAAAACGTCAAATGATTTTTAAGTAATCCAAGGTCACTGAGAATAAAAGTGACTGAGGTAGACATACACTGTTCACCAAAATATAAATCAGACAGTTATTCTCTTGATAGCAGCTAAGTCGCCTGCTCCAGGAACCAAAAACATAAGTCTTTGTTTTTCATTAATTCACCTCTAAGGCTGGACTGAAACAGCTGATGTCTCTTGTGCCACATGCAAGGATGAAATGGGATGAAGAACTGCCTGTCCTGCAGACATTGCCATACAGACCTTGCTACAGCGCTCTTTCACCTGCGTGCAACCACCAAATTAGAGGGCAAAAAAATGCAGATGACTTCAGCAAAACAGGAAAAAGGGCAGGATGGAGCCAGCGTGTGTCCCACCTCCCAGCCTTGGGGAAACTCCACATCTGAGCTGGCATCGGCCAAGCACCATGCCAATGGAGGATGCCATCTCCTGAAACACACTTGCACTACTCAAATTGCAACCTGAATTGGCAAAACTGGCAAAGAGCTAGGTTTTAGAAGACACTGTGCTTCATTCAGTTGCTTCATAAGCATAAGACACATTCATTTTTTCAAAACTGATATAAATCAAGCAGTCTGTGTCTGCATAATGTCTGTTAGTGCGCTGCTTCCGAATCTCAATGTTAACATACTGCAAACTGCACAAATGCAGCTTGAATGGACTGAGCTGGTTGAATTACTGTCAGCCAAGACCACAAGCAGTTCAGTTCTTGCAACTGCCTTAACCTTTGATGCAAAGGTAATCATAGTTTAATTGCTATGACACATTTTGCCTGTGATACTAATGGGTTTGCAATACCCAAGTGAAGGAGATTGACACCTCACTGTCACTTTACCAATGGGAAAATGAGAGCATGTGGAACAGACTTATCAGGAGGGTATGTTATGATGATCTAGTCCTACCTAATGTATAAATCAGACAGGACTTCCCCGAATTAATCACCTTTTGATTTACTATGTATATTTTAGGAAACTCATTCATTTTCTCCCAGAGATACAAAATACGCCACAGCCCTCGGTACATTGTTCTACTGATTAATTATTGTCATTTAAGAAAAAAAGTATTATCTTACTTCAAGTATACCCTTATCCTTTCTCAGCAGTGGATGTTCCCTGTATCTTTGTCAGGTAGGCTGTAAGGCTCCATTATTATATTTCTGTTCTTTGCACAGATAGTGACAGACCATGATCAAACCACTCTGTAACCTTCTCTGACAAATTAAATAAATAAAAGGGGCTCTTTCATCTCAAGTATATTTCCCAATTCTTTAACCAATCTTGTGGTTCACCCTGAATGCCTTTATCACTTCTTTAATTTTCTTCTTGAATTAAGGATGCAATTATTCAGTAGGGTTTTTCCCAATGAAAGACACAGTGGTTCTAGTCTTACTCAATGGTCCCGTTTTCATCAGTACTCTAAATCACATCAACAGTTTTGTCTGCTGCATTGTGTTGGGCAGGATGTTTAGCTGCTCAGCAGACTTGACCTTCAAGACTTTCCCTGTCTGCATCTCCCAGCACAGCCTGCAGTCTGTCCAGCTGGCCTCTTTAATTCAGAGGCCATGTCCACATCCATAACATTCGCTTGTGCTGTGCTGCCATAATTACTTCGGATCACTCAGTGACATGTTTTGTTCATTTGTTCCTCCTCTCCCAGAGTAACGTACCTGTGCTGCTTGTGTTATCTATAAAGTTTGTCAATGCTTTGTTCTCTTTCAGGTCATAATATCAGAAAAAATACTTAAATCTAACATGGAGCCCACAGCCACTCAGGCATCCCCTTGGCCTTTTCAGACCTCGGCACACAAGCAGCTCCCCTCCAGGCTTCCACAATTTCCTACTATTTCAAGAATTACTAAGAAAGGAACATTCATAATTTAGACGCTTCATCAACCAGTTATTTTAAAGTTCTGGAATAAAATATATTTAGACAAGCTAATTTAAAATTATACATTTGAACATGTCTATTTTAGGTGGTGCTTTTAAAATTTCCTGTTCTACCAGTTAACTCTTAATGAAGCTCCACTGATTCAATGCTCTGCTCTGGGTAAATCACCCACCTTTTTCTCAGTCTGCATGGAATATTTGCAGATCAGTGACTTTACCATAATACAGCTGTGTATGAAAACACAGTCCAACAAAATACAGATCTGAGAAAATACTGGAGTTGTAGGAGGATAAACTACCTCTTGAGCTGGTCATGGGTCCAGGTTAGTCCTGCTGCAAGCTTCTGCTTGGACAGGAGACTGAGCCAGTAACAGCATGCTGGTCCCATGGTCCTTCCAGACATGGCAGCTCACTATGGGAGATCTGCATGATGCTCCAGTAACACTTAACCCCAGAGTTTTAGGTGTTCTTCAGCTTGCAGCACAAATCTCGTCTGCTACAAAACCCTACATATTTTGAAAGAAGAATGGCTTTAATAAAGTCCCTAAGTATTAATTGCATTTTCCTCCTACCTGATTGACCTCTGAATTTTCTTTCGTTTCATGAATTTGAAACATTTTAAGCATGAGTGTGTATTCTATATCTACAGGCTTTACTGTCCATATAGAAATTTCAGAGCTAATGTATTTTCAAGTTCAGGAGGGTATTAGCTCTTCCCTGGCCTTGGATAGGCGCAGGACCAAGAACTTGACTATGATCACTTCTAAGTGCCTAGGATAATGTAACAGAAGCCGTGATACCCTATGATTGCCTTTTGGAAACTGACAAAACCACCGTGGAGGACCAGAGAGGGGCTTCCTAAATCCACCCCATGTCCTCTGCAGGGCTGAGCTCATGCTGGGAGCAATAAGGATGAGAATCTCCATTCCATTATCCCAGCCCATTCCATTATCCCATTCCATTCCATTTCCCAGTGTCCAACAAGGACACTGGGAAAGAGCTGACAGCCTGGAGAGAGCAAGGCAAAGGAAGGACCAAAGAGTTCCTCCAAGGATGTCCATCTTTGTCTCTATTATTCTTCTGGAGCTCTATATAGAATTGCAACTCATACCCCAACATTGAGATAGAAAGTTAATGATCATTACTTGTCATGAAGTGCCCAAGCACCTGCGTATTTTCTGACTAGTTTTCCTCTCCCAGAAATGAGCTGATGTCAAAACACATAGGTGGATGAGGTATTCAGAAACCACATAAAACCCCTCAGGTGAATTCAAGCCTACGGCAGGTGTAAAGCATTAAAACAACAATAAAATCAAAGTAAACCGGTCTGTTTTTACTGTGAGGTCAACAGATTACTACTTGCCCAATTCAATTTTGCATATATATGCATATGCAAGTGTACTATGAATTTTTACAGATGAAACTACTCTTAAAATATATGTATATGTATATACACGTAAGTATGTACTTCCTCAGCTCACAGTTATACTCCACATATTATTTATGTGAAACTAAAAGTGACTCAAAAAATACAGCTCCACATTTCATTATCACTGCTGCCCAATATTTTCCTGACAGTTATTTGAGTTATCTGTGTTTTCATGTGTGACCTACCTCAATGCACCGTAGCACAGCTACATCAAGAGACACAATAATACGCCGTGTCACACAGCTTTCACATCTTGGTTGCAAATCACAGTTGGGCATCTCTAAAATGTTTTCAAGTATTATCTCACTGTTATTGGCTATTTTGACTCCTAATTTTCTCCTAATATAATCTCTGCAATTCTCAGCATATGATTGCATCAGGAAATAATAATAGTCAATTACAGCGTATTGCGCTTGCAACTTGGCTTTTTATTGTGTCTCTAAAAGATCTCAGCACACCAACAAGCCGCAGGAAGTCCTTATATTCACCAGATAAGCTCACATTTCTCTCCATGTGTGAAACCACCTTGCAGCTGAAGAGTTAGAAAGAGGCATTCAATTAGAGCAGAATTGGACATTCTGCAACCTTGAGTAGCCCTCAGAGCAGGTACTGCTTCACAAGACAGTGGTGGGTCTTCATGGAGGTCATCCAATGTATCACGGAAAAGTATAACAGAGCACGAAGGCTTGTGAGCAACCGCACGCTATGCACCCATGGGCAGTCTCTCCACCTCTGCCAGGCGGGTGCTAACCCACTTGTAGAGCTTCATCTCTATTAATGTTGCTGAAGTAACTCATCTGACTGAAGTTAAATAAGGGTTTTGCTGAATTAGGGTCACATTGCTGAATTTCAGTCTCTATCAGCAACTCTTCACTGAATTACTAAATCAATCCTCTAGCACACTAGTGGAAGCACTGGACTGCTGGGAGTGCAGTCTCTGTTTAATTAAAAATTAAAACTGAAGCCATCACCATTACTGGTGATGATTAAAGAATCTGCAGCACCCTTTTCTACAATGACAGCATTAACTTTAAAATCCTGAATAAGTATCATCAGGAGAAATTAAACTTGTCCGTGTATATATATCTCAATCCTTCAAATACAATATTTACAAGCCTTAGTGCCCATTGCAGTACCACTTTTACAGCTCTTGTATTCTCAGCAGTTTACAGAAGAAATAAAAGCTATAATCTATAACACTGAGGTGTTACCAGTATGATCCCAAACCTGCAGGCTCTGATTGTATTACTAGGATTAGTGTTTACTACTTCAAGTAATGCTCTTGACCCCTGTTTGATAACAGATATTTCATCTCCTCCATTCAAACAGCCCACTAATTCATGGACTGTGGGTAAAATTCACATAGGATTATTTGCCATATAAAGGAAATAGTGTTATATAAAGGAAATAATGATATATATATATACATATATATATATGAAATAGAGATAAAAAAATAATGACTCTTTATTTCCTTGAGGGTTTGCACAGAATCTAAGGACACATAGGAGAGATAAAAAAATAATGACTCTTTATTTCCTTGAGGGTTTGCACAGAATCTAAGGACACATAGGCTGTCTGCTTAACAACAAATTTCATTTAAAGAAGCTGTTAATTCTTTCCACAGGAAAAGGTTACCTGTAAAAATAGGACTGGAAAGAGGTTCTGGGATTCTTCTCCCATCCACCATGCAATTGCTCATACCTTAATTTATGCACAAGACCAAATTTTCATCTGCTTTAAGTACTCAGCTGCTGGGATGCGATACCAATCGCTCTGACAGCTGTCACTCCTCCCATCACCACTTAACACATTTAGCTGTGGAGGGAAAAGCCAGGCTAGCACACCAAATAAAGAGGCTTATTCTGCAGCAAGGAGTTTAAAGATTTGCCCCTGGAAAGTCTCAGGAAAATTACAGTTTTAAAAGTGTAGATAAGAGAAAAAAAAAAAAAAGGTGATGGAAATAATGGTAAAAACCAGGTTGAGTTTTAAGGAATTATATGTATCAATCAAAATTCACTGCACTTCAGGGGATGCAAGGAACACCATTTATCAGTTTATGGAATAAGTTTTGATTCTCACTCGTGTTTCATTTACTGAGGCAAGAAAACACACTCATACAACTAATTTCACAACGTGTACCCAACTCTCTTACCATATGAACTGCTTTGCTGAAGTCCTATCACTCCCTGAAATACCATCACAATGAAACACTCTGCACAGAGCAAACAGAACATAAAACCTTTGCCTCTTCTGAGTAGGAGCAAACTTGCAAGAAACCTTAATGGCAACCAAATTTTCCTGTAAAACTCTTGTTTTAAATACATGCTTTCTGAAAACAGCATAGAGACAGCCAGTGGTCAGTGTGGAGAGGGAAAAAAAAAGGTTCACGCAATGAAAGCAAATCAGTGTGAAAAGAGAAAGTCTGTTTCTTACAATTAACACAGAAAATTGCACAGTTGCGGCAACTAGATCAGACTCACCTGGGCAAAACCACTAAGTAGCCATTGTAGGTTTATTTCTATTTCTCCTTTTCATATTCCTACTTTTTCCCTTTAATGGTTACTTCTATCAGAAGTTATTGTCTTAATGTGAGGTAGTGCACATATACCTGGCAGAGGGCTAAGGTTCCACTCCTATGTGTTCACTTTCTGCCTACTAAGAAAATGGACCACTACTGTAAAATCATCCTCAGGATCACTTCCCTTGAATGGATATTGAAAATCAAGTAAAAGCTTCAAAGTTGAAATAAACTTGTTTTAATACTGCTCCTGAAAGCATGACTCAGCACACCATGTAAGCCACGGCTCTGTCTACTCTGGGAGATAACATTATTGCATCTGCAATGAGGGGATTTGCAATACGGCTTTGTGAGAAAGCATATAGCTGATTGTTTTGCATTCTGCCATTTAATAGGTCTTTAGTACCCCCCAAAAAACACTATTCACACCCCTAGAGGTGACTGAGCTGCTGGAAAAAATACGTGCCTTCTCACACACATACATAAAAATATGACCCCTGTATTTTCTCCTGTCTGAAGTTAACAGAACAAGATGTCCAGTACTTGCTAACAAATACCTTTCAGGGCCTTAATGCAGAGTTGAAAACCAGGTTTGAAAGAACCTTGTGTGTAAGTTTACATCATTTCTGCTACTTTATTAAATGAACCCTCCTTTAGTTCTTTTCTTCTGTCTTTTTAAGTCTTCATTTTACTTTTTCCTTTTTTTCTTTCTTTTTTTTTTTTTTTTTTAAAGAAACAGAAACCTGTTAGAAGAACTTACAGAATAACATAAAAATACATTGAAGGCCAAAAACCTTGGCGAAAGAAATCCTGAGAAGCTTTTTCATTGAAAATTAAAAGCAGAGATGAAGGAAAAAATAAAACATCTGACATTTCACACAAAGCTTTATAGGTATCTGAGGAAATTTGACATTTGTCTGTAACATGAACAGCTTGGGTTAGAAGAGAAGCAGATACTAGCTCATGTCCAAACCCCAGGTTGCACTTCTCTTGAGGCTTTAATAAAGTTTGGAAAATATTTCATTGTTGCTAGACAGCCATGAAAATCTGCTATCCTCTCTGTTCCGCATCTGAAGTATTTTGTTTTAGCACGTTTAAAGTATCTTCTCAATGGCTTACTGCATTAGAATGAGGAACTCTTTAAAAAAAAGAGAACACAGATCTCCTTCGAGCAACCCCCTGTTCCGGCATGAGATCCTTTATGGGCTGCAGGGGGATCTCTGCCCCACCATGGACCTCTGTGGCTGCACAAGGGTATCTGTTCCATCACAGAATCATAGAATAGTTAGGGTTGGAAAGGACCTTAAGATCATCAAGTACCAACCCCCCTGCCATGGGCAGGGACACCTTGCTCTAAACCGTATCACCCAAGGCCTCATCCAACATGGACCTCCATGGGCTGTAGGGGGTTATCTGCTCCACCACGGACCTCCATGCAATGCAGGGGGTTGTCCTGCCTCACCATAATCTGCACTATGGGCTGCAAAGTAACCTCTTCTTGAGCACCTGGAGCATGTCCTACCCTCCTTACTCAGTGACCTTGGTGCATGCAAGGCTGTTCGTCTTACACATTGTCACTCCTCTCTTCCAGATGCAGTTACTGAGGTTTTTTCTCCTTCTTAAATACTTTGTCCCAAAGACATTACCTCTGATACCACTCATCCTTGGTCAATGGCAGGTCCATCTTGGAGCTGCCTGGCATCAGCTCCATCAGACATGGGGGAAGCTTCCAGCAGCTTCTCACAGAAGCCACGCACTGCCAAAACCTTGTCATATAAACCCAGTACAATATTCCCTTCTTCTAATGGATCCCAGTAACTTCTTTGTCATTTTACTCTATCAAAAGTCTAAAATGATGGCCTCGAGGATTTTCCTATTATAGTCACATTTACCCTGTATCTTGGTTCATTGCCTCCAGACTTATTTCACATTTGTCTATATTACACTGTATGTTTTCATGTAATTTTCCCAATAACCATGAAGCCTAAAACCTTCTAAATGTGGTTGCATTATTTCTCATTAAACACAAAATTGAAACTGATGACAAAACAAGTTCCAAACTGGAGTGGAGAATGTTAGAAGCCAGAAAAATCTTCCCTATGTACGTAAGACCATAATTTAGTCTCATTAGTCTAAATTTGTTATAATCAAATCTTTAATTACTTCTCTTTCCATCCATTTTATTTAGTATATGCAATTATATATATGTATATTAAATGTATACATACAAATTCCCAAATAAATAACTTACTTTCAGGATCTTTTCATCTAGAATTGCTACTTATAGTTTCTAATATGCTAACATTTTACCCACAGTGTCCAATTTTACCATGACTTAGTATCACAACTCTGAACCTAACCTCAGAAAATTAGTCTTTTGGCTACATGGTGAATTTAATAAATGGGTTTGAAAAACTCATAGCATTAATTGTCTTGCTCTGTCCTACCAGAAAGGAATATAACAAGAAATCAACAGGCTACTAGATGTTACCAGAGTTAACTTCTCCCACTGACTGGTCCTAGTCATGTTTTGTTCTGTCATTATGACTTACACGTTTTTGTTATGTAAATGTTAGCACTACATATGTAGAAATACAAAACTTTCATTTTTATCTGTGAAGATTATTTTTCAGAATCAGAGCTGATGCTACCCAAGTAATTCTATAGCCTAAGCAGTACCTCAACAACCAGCTTCCAACCACTTGGACCCAGCATAGCATTCCTTGAATATTCAGGTGGCATGCAACCATGCAAAGCAACTGACCTAAGGCTTTTGGGGAGCATGTACAGCAACACATACCCTGGCTGACAGCACTGTTCTGCAAGGGGATAAAACTGACCTGCCTTAAATTAATGAGCTGCCCCTACTTTTCAATTTATCTTGTATTTCAAGGTTTTTGTCTTACATTTTCAAATACGCATCCTCTTCCAGATTTTTTTTTTTTTCCTTAGGAATACATTAAAAATGCTACTGGAAGTTCCAAAAGATAACCATCCCTCCTTGCTCACTTGAGTATGCGGCGGCCTCATCATTAGACCAGAACAATAGGCCCCTAGTTTTCAATTTAAATCCTGCATCTGCCCATCCCAGGTAGAAAACAAGAAATGGTAGATAAGACTGCCTGTCCTAATTAGACTCCACAGGCTACTTCTTTTCAATTAAACAGGAAAAATACTGGAAATATATCACTCTTACTATTACTTCAAGCAAAAGAAGGGAAAGACAGGGAGAAAAGCCTTTAAGTCTCCTTTCCCTTCTTTTTACCCTGGGAATTTTATGCAAAATAATAGTACTTATTAGATTTTAATTGTATTTGCATAAATTCAGGAAATAGGTAGAGAAAAAAGAAGCACCAGCCTGATCAAATATTTGTCCAGGAAAATATGGTTTAGGCAATCATTAAAAGACATCTACCATCTGATCCTCATCCACAGGAACACTAAATATTCTGCACTCACATTGCTTGAAAGAAATTTCTTTTGACACTGGTAGATTGCAATGACTAACAGACACAATACTAAAGAGAATATTCCATATACTTTTGCATTTATGTAAAATTCTTATTTTAATAATCTCTTGTACTTTTTCCCTAACATATTTCTGGATAAACTTAGTCCTCACCTCGTAAATTCAGTCACTAAAGAATGTGATTTCTCATGGGGTATGTGGAATAACTGCTGGGCATGCAGTCTGCAGCACATTTGACCACAAGCAGGTTAGCATCCCTTAAGTCAGAGGGAATATGTGACCTTTAAGATGTAATTTGCCTTTCAAGATCTCATCAGAGAAGCACACATATTTTCAGAGTGCAAACATTCAAATGTGTTTATATTTCTGTCAGAGAAATGCTGACTCTTAAATAGCCTGTAGCAAATTTCAGGTGAACTCTTGCCTCTTCCAGCTCTCTAACTAACACATTTGGGTTTTCCTAATCCAGAGTATCCTTAAGCACATGGCAACACTCCACCTTACCCACTCTGTAAGATTTGCTTTCACGAATGACAGCTTTGCAAAATCATTTCATTTGCACGCATCACGGCAATTTCTCAAATGATACTAAATGTGAAAGCCAAGAAGTAAATCTCCATCTCCAGTTACCACTGTATAAATGAAGGACAACATGGATGGTACTCCAAGCACAGGAAATTGCAGTAGAAAAATAACGTGTGTGAGTTATAGGGTAGGAATTTTTTCTTGCAGAGGAGAATGGGAGCGAAGATCTCTACGTTTTTAAGTACTGTGAGAAACAGCTAGATATTAAATTGCTGTCACCTTTTCAGGCCTTTTCATGAGTAAAAATCATTATACTGAATATGGAATACCTAGAACAAACTTCAGGTGAGCAGAGACTCACAATCTTTTCAGTGTTTGTGGTAACTCCAAAATATGTCAGCCAGACATTCACATGAATATTTTTTTCCTGGTTGACAGCCATTGGTAAGCATGCTCACCTCTAAGTTTCAAAATCCCCAGGTTCTGTTTAAGAATCCACCTTCTATAGTTATGAGTATGTATTTAGGTATTTCAGCATATATAGCAATCTATGTTCTACCCTTAATGCTTGAGGACCTTTATAAACACAGTGATAATTATTTTTAGGGAGTGTCTTGCTCAATGCATCTTTACTCCCTCAGATGAATACTACAGATCCACTCAGCAGTCTATCCAAGACGTAGGTCAAAAAAAGCATTGGGGAACCTTGCAAATCTCTATCAGTTGTCTTTGAGATTTTCAAGATAAAAGAGGAAGAAACCATTTATACCTTTCTGCTAGCAGGAAAAGGTTACTGTTTGACCTTTGGAAAGTCATTGTTTTCATCAAACAGAAACTGTATTTACAGTGTCTGCAAGACCACTGAGAACCATGACTCTGACTCGCTAATGGTTTGTAGGCTGCAAGGAGACAAAAGCAGCAACCAGACAGCCTAAAAAAACCTGACATGACATTTAACTACTGCATGTCTGGGACCTGCGGGAGACACAGCATCCCTCGCAGCAGGCACTACTGCTGCTTATGGAAATCCCACATTTATTTGGGAGCGTGAACACAGGGTGCAATGAAAGAGGAGCCAGCACGGGCTCAGGTTAATTAGTTTCTCCACATTCCTGCTGCCTGTTTTAGGAAAGGTATCATACAGTTTGCTGCTGTTATCAGATCTGTAACCCTGCAAGAAGCACTTAAACACTTTACCACTGAAATTAAAATTGAATGCCTGGACTTCAGCTAGTAGGGCTCCTCTTGAGCTGAGCTGGGGAACCTGGCTGCTCTCCTATATTCAAGTAGTTAATGCTCAGTTCTGAACATGCCATCCATCACCCAAGAAACGATGCCTTTTGCTCTGCCCTCGGGTTTCTCAGCATTCAGCCATAACTGCAGAACAATCCCACTGCAGAACTCATTGATAAATTTAACCAAAGGACCAGAATCAAAATTACAGTTTAAATCTTGCCCATCTCAATACGTGTGTCAACGTGCTTGTTGCAATTATTGGGGAAGCCATAGCTTTGCTCCTCTGAAATCCACTTTATTGAGCATTTGTATTTTCAGTTTGTACATATTGATTATTTTTGTTATAAAGTGATTTCAAAATACATGCTGTGATGGTGCTATAACATCAAAGCACAATATTATTCTTGTTAATGCCTGCAGTCCAAGAAAATAGGCAGCTTCCTCATGCTTTCTATTTCAATACCTTGACATTCTTAAATACAGTACATATCAAAAAGCTATGAGTATTGGAGACGTAACTCTTTCCAGCCCCAACTTAACAGAGTGTATGTTAAAAAATGAGTCTAGTGGGTTCTAGCTCTGGAGAACAGTGTCTGTAAAACTGAAGCTTTTTGTTATGACATCACCATGTGTGTAAAAAAAAACGTGAAATTCCAGAAACAAGTAGGACTATTACTAGAATAGCTAGAAATCAACTGCCCATGCCTTTTGAGTGTCACATTTGGGGTTTTTTTTTCCCTACTGCTGTGTATTGACCACCCTTGCCAATACCTGTTTTTAAAGCCTTAACACCTCTAAGTCCAGTTTGGGAATAGTTTTCCTTTCTTCTTTTAGATTTTGCCCATATATTCCACCTTCATAGCTTGTCTTGTTCAACAGAGATACTCACATAATATTACGACATTTTTCTGTGTGAGTATAAGGCTAACAATCTGGCTATTAATTTGAGACAAGTTTGCACATTCATTTATTATATTAATACTTTGCTCTTTTATGGCATTTTTCCATTTAAGAATCACAAAGTACTTTTCAAAAAACTAATAAATTAAATCTCACTGTGCCCCTCTGAGATAGCTATTATTAACCACATTACATGCAGGAGGGAAAAAAAACCTTACAGAAATGCTAAATGTAATGCCAAATTATCCAAGGTCGGATAAGAAGTCAGTAAGAGAGCTCAAAATGAAAAAGTAAATTTTAGTTCATACTTCTGACAATTCCTATCAAAAGTAACAAGTAGATCCCAAAGAAACCAAAATATATGAAAGTAAATCCTGCAACTTTTAATGAATCAGTTGGGATTTTATCTACATACAAGGGAATGCTAAAGATCAAGATCAGCCAAAGCTTTACGAAGGTCAGGATTGGTATTTCCTTAAGTGCAGTATACAGCCTGAGAAAGAAATGAGTGGGGTTTGAGTTTTAGTCACAAGGAGGGATTCACCCTAGTGGAAGCTATACTGTCAACATCTACGGGGTAATAACCACAGCTAAAATTAGCAGTTCTGTGGTAAGAGTGCAATGGCAGCAATGCGCACCAAACTCTACTGTCTTCTAGGAGTCAAGATTCTACTACAATGGAAGTGCTTCTTAGTTAAATATGTTGGGATGTGCTTCATGGACACATGATGAGAATGTGAAAATCCACCTAACTCTTCTGCAGTAAATTCAGATTTTAATAAATTCAAGATCTTCTGTATGTTTTATATATGCATATAAAATAAATGCAGAACCACATCTCCCAAACACAACTACATTAAGTACCATTTGAACAATGTGCTTTGCTTGAGCTTCTAACAAGTAGATGCTGGGACTAAACGCAGAAGCGCTGTTCCTCAAACCAAGCAAAACAAAGGCAAACAAAAAGCCACTAGCTTTCTGTGAGTGAACTTTTACTAGAACAGTTACCTCTTGTCATGCTTCCCACCCATCTTTAAAGATGTGAGAGGGCCAGAGCAGCACTCTAAGATTTAACGAGTAAATACACCCTTATCCACTGGAAAAACCCAAGTTGTTAACTCAAAACAATGTTAATAGAGGAGGATTGCTGATAACATTGGCAAGTAAAATCCAAGATGTCATTCTTCTCTGATTTAAAAGCCAGCTAAACAATTCAACTAAAATAAGATTATAATTTGGGCTACCATACTTTAAATGTAATGGAAAGATAAACAGAAAAAAACCCCATAGTCCAAATATTTCGATGGCTAGTCTTACTTAAAAAAAAAAAAAAAAAAAAAACCACCACATTACGCAAATAGCACTGCTATGAGTAAGATGAAGCCTATAATTTGGGACAACAGAAAAAAATTAAGAGTTGGTTACCTGAAATTTGCAATTGCTCAGAAAGATTTATCTCATACAGTTTTTCATCAGGATAAATATTATAATCCACTATAGAATCCACAGAAAGCTGCCAATAAAGCCAGAAATTAGTGAAAACGTACCCTGCACACAGTAAACAGACTGTTTTTTATGGTGAAGAAATAGTTAGCACCTACCCTTTAGCCCAAACTGTCCCATTCAGGCAATGAAATGTGTAATGAAAACAGGCTTTCATCTAATTTTTCTAGAGTTAAAAAATTCAGCTATTTGGGAACAGATCAGCCAAAGGTGTTTCTCAGTTAACCAGAAATGTTGGTCTAGTGAAAGGTGTCCCTGCTCGTGGCAAGAGTTTGGAACTGGATGAGATTTAAGTTCCTTTTCAACCCGAACCATGATTCTATGATTCTGTAATTCTCACCTGCTAAAGAGGAAGACAAATTTTCCTATTTATTACTGTTCGCATGCAAACATTTCCTAAATACTTCAGTAATGTTTATTAAACAAATTCCCCTCTGAGAAGGAAACAAAGCACAGACAACACATCCCAAAGCTTGCAGAAAGACAGATGTTTGCAGATGCAGAGCTCAATTTTATTTATGCTACTTTCAAACTAAGGGCAAACCAAAGACAGAGAGCACACTTTGGCCTCTTCAGAAACCTACTTAGTAAAGTTCTATGGGATATAGCCCTAGTGGGCAGGGGGGCCCAAGACTGTTGATATTCAAGGATCACCTGCTACAAGCTCAGCAGTGTTGCCTCCCAACTAGAAGAAGTGCAGCAGGAGGGCCAGGAGACCTCCTTGGATGGCTAAGCTGCTGCTGAGGAAAATTAGAGGAGGGGAAAAAAAGGCTTACAAAAGGTGAAAGCAAGGACAGGTGGCCTGGGAAGAGTACAGGGATGTTGTCCAGGAAGGCTAGGAAACATTCATCAATTTGATGAATGGACCACTCGGTGGATAAAGAACTGGCTGGATGGCAGCACACAAAGAGATGTGGTCAATGGCTCAATGTCAGGCTGGAGACCAGTAACGAGTAGTGTCCCTCAGGAATTGGTGTTGGGACCGGTCTTGTTCAACATCTTTGTCGCTGTCATGGACAGTGGGATTGAGTGCGCCCTCAGCAAGTTTGTCGATGACACCAAGCTGTGTGGTTCGGTTGATATGCTGGCGGGAAGGAATGCCATCCAGAGGGACCTTGACACGCTTTTGAGGTGGGCTGATGCCAACCTCAAGAAGTTTAACCATGCCAAGTGCAAGGTCCTACACCTGGGTCGGAGCAATCCCAGGCACAGCTACAGGCTGGGCAGAGAAGAGATTCAGAGCACCCTGTGGAGAAGGACTTGGGAGTGCTGGTCAATAAGAAAATGAACATGAGTCAACTTCAGTGTGCGCTCACAGCCCAGAAAGCCAACCGTATCCTGGGCTGCATCAAAAGGAGCATGACCAGCAGGTCGAAGGAGGTGATCCTGACTCTCTACTCTGCTTTTGTGAGACCTCACTTGGAGTATTGTGTGCAGTTCTGGTGTCCTCAACATGAAAAGGACATGGAACTGTTGGAGTAAGTCAAAAGGAGGCCACAAGGATGATCAGGGGACTGGAGCAACTCCCATATGAAGACAGGCTGAGAAAGTTGGGGCTGTTCAGCCTGGAGAAGAGAAGGCTGTGTGGAGACCTCATGGCAGCCTTCCAGTATCTGAAGGGGGCATATAGGGATGCTGGGAATGGGCTTTTTACTAGGGACTGTAGTGGTAGGACAAGGGGTAATGGGTTAAAACTTAAACAGGGGAAGTTTTTTCCTGTTAGGGTGGTGAGGCACTGGAATGGGTTGCCCGGGGAAGCTGTGAATACTCCATCCCTGGCAGTGTTCAAGTCCAGATTGGACAGAACCTTGGGTGATATGGTTTAGGGCAAGGTGTCCCTGGCCATGGCAGAGGGGTTGGAACTTGATGATCTTAAGGTCCTTTCCAACCCCAAGTATTCCAGGATTCGATGATTCTGTGATGCTATGATTCTAAACCAACTGGTGTGAAATTAGCTTCACAACTTCCTGTGCGCATTGAGATGCTGCATTTATCTGTGACACAATTAAGCACTGTCTATAACTGAGTATGAATGGATGCAAAAGTTGCAATGAGGAGACTAGAACTACATGCTAGCCAGGCAGCTTGAGACAAGATGACATCTAGAGGAGAAGCAATCATGAATAATCCTATGGAGGAGGAACAGTAGGAGAGATGAAGTGCTTGTTTTGGTCTTATAATCTAGCCCAGTAGCACAGAACAGGTACAGAAGGGATAGAGTGGGCCATCCCTCAGACACGTTCATCACCTGTTTCTCAGTTTCATCAGTGCCAGGACGTACCTGGTGAACAAAAATCCGTACTTAAGTTATCATTAAAATGCAGCAAATGGTTCAAAACGTCATGCTCCTATAAATTAAAAGAAACAAACAGTTATCAGAAGACATCAGGTTGTTCACTCCAGGAAAACATGAGCCTTCCAGCCTCTTACGGGAGGGCTGTATCCCCAAGGAAATCTCACTTCCTGAAGGTCTGTGAAGTGTCTGCACTCACAGCCCATGCGTCCCCTCCCTGCCTTGACTCCAATCAATGGCATTTGTTTCTAAAAGATATTTCCTACCTCTGGCACTTTATTCCACTGTAAGAAGAAAACATCGAGCTACCAGAAGCCATTGCTGATCTTAAAGCAATCATGTTTTCATGATCCAAGAATTACAATTTCAGGTTCAAGATAAGCAGCATGGGCAAATAAAAGTGAAAAACAACATCAGGTTTCATCTAGATTTGTCAAGTCTAAAAATATTAAATAAATAGATAAATAAAACACATTAAAAAAAAAAGAAGAAAATGTCAAACAAGAAATATGTATTGTTTCTAAATAGAATGTTTATTGAAGATTTTTCATATGAACAAATAGTTCTGTAAGTGGCAAGTTATTGGCTTCCTGCAGATTATGTTATACAGTCAAATCAAATAGTTGAAACACCTTCCATCCACCAATCTATTCACATCAAATACACGGTGTTATTTTTCATACTGTGATCATAGCCTTTGCAAGACAGTCTTTCCAAAACATCTTGTAGTGCAGTTTATTCAAAGCAGTAACACTTTTATAGTCATTTAATATATGGCATCCAGCCTATTAATGTATTTATCCTGTTTCACCACTTACTACTTCTTTTAAGCCACAAGGAGTAGTTTTAGGTTTTTGGTTTTTAGTTTTTAGACAGTGAAACAAAAGCATGAGGAAAATCAAAATATGTTATATTGACACTCATTTAAAAGGTTATTCTGAAAGACAGCAGGGTGGTCTGATCCTCTGACCAGAGACTCCCAAAAGCCTTGATATCCCATATGACTACAGTGCCTTGCTCCCTCTGCGACCTCGGGTGATAAGCTTGCATTCAGAGGTCTCAAAAAGACACACCATGAGCTCTTAGTACACCGTGGTGGCTAAAAGAACTAAATGTAAGCCTTGGATGTTTAAAAAGAAGAGCATAAAGGACAAAAAAGAGTCTGATCTTGGCTGACTACGTTGTCATTCTGAGACTGCTACTATAGAGGCATGCTTAGACCTGATACCCGCTTCAAGGGTTATTTTGAGATACCAGACTGAGGGAGCACAAAGGAAGGCCATAAAAATGATCCAGGAGCTGAGGACTGTGAGACTTAACATGTTTAATGTCTTCAGCTGATTGAAAATGCTGAGAGGTGACTACATCACTGTGAAGAGGGACTGTATTTAAAAGTCTTGTGTCTTGCCCAGAAGATTAATAACACTTCACTTGTCTTAAGCAACTGGCTGACTTTTTTTAAATCATTTTGAAAATGGTCTGTACTTGTAGGATGCTATTACAGGCTATTTATTTAGACACTGCACATGACCAGTTTTGTCTCATGTGTTGTGGGGTCCCGTGCTGAGCAGAGAGCATGTCTGGGTTGCCCTTGCACCCACAAACCACCTAAGTTGCTGTGTTTTGATTTCTCTCAAACCAAGCTCAAACCTGAATTAATGGCATTAAACACCAGACTCTGCTGTCTCTTCTTGGAACCATTACTGACTGGAAGAATGTTAGGAAAAACTTTGTAGATTAACAACAGAGAACACAGCTTGGGCCCCTGGTGTAAGAAAGACCTGGAGCTGTTGGAGCAAGCCCAGAGGAGGTCATGGAGATGCTGCAAGGGCTGGAGCAGCTCTGCTCTGGAGCCAGGCTGAGAGAGCTGTGCTGGGGCAGCCTGGAGGAGAGAAGGCTCCTGAAGGGGAGACCTTAGAGCAGCTCCAGTGCCTAAAGGGGCTGCAGGAAACCTGGAGAGGGGCCTGGGACAAGGGCCTGTAGGGACAGGCCAAGGGGAATGGCTTGAACCTGCCCGAGGGGAGACTGAGCTGAGCTCTTAGGCAGAAGCTCTTCCCTGTGAGGGTGCTGAGGCGCTGGCACAGGGTGCCCAGAGAAGCTGTGGCTGCCCCATCCCTGGCAGTGCTGAAGGCCAGGCTGGACACAGGGGCTTGGAGCAAGCTGCTCTAGTGGAAGGTGTCCCTGCCCGTGGCAGGGGTTGGGGCTGGAGGAGCTTTAAGGTCCCTTCCAATTCAAACTAGTCTGTGAGTCTGTGATGAGAGAGAACGAGCTTGATGGCAGTGGGCTGGGAAAGATTAAAATGGTGTTCAGGGTTTGATTTTGTGACTGATAAGCAAGGGATCGATGTCCAACTAACCTGGTGATTCAACAGCACTTGAGAAAGGACAAGTCTTATCGCGTAATTGTTAGTTATGAACTTGTGCTCATTTTAAACTCCAGGAGCACATTCCTGCTGTTAGACGAATGCTAAGCAATCTCATTTCAGCTAAAACATAGCAAGTGTAAAAGATTTTATTCATGCACCAGTAATAATTAGATGTCAAGGTTGCATTTATTTGACTAGTTCGTTCAAGAGAGACACTCGCTCTTTTTGTCAAAGTTGAAGGTATTATTCTTTAAAGCCCATATCCATTGCCCAAGTGCTTAAAGTAAAGCAGTGGCACATGCTGAGAAGTGTGTTATTTCATATTCCTCAAAATAAGACAAAAAAAGTAACAAAGGGCTGTATCTTCCTTATTAGATACTTATTCTTCAAAACAATAATTAGATTAATTATCCCAAATTCGTGAAGATGTAATTTTATTACTGTAACAAAACTACATAAACCTGCTGTTACTCTAAATCAAGATAATGTATCTGATTAGATAGAGGGGTTGCTGCATTAGATTTCAACAAAGCGATCATGGCATGAAAACAGCCCAGGGACGAATTAGATTTTTTCTAAGATTAATTACAACATTAACAAAACAAAACCAAACCAGTATGAGACAATATCACACAACTGGGCCTAATCACTTCCTAAGTAAATTTTAAATGATAATACTTGATATATTAGATTAAGAAAACATCTGTCATGCATACTTCAAAGACACATTCCTCTAGATTTACTGTATCTTCCCACTGGAGAAAAAAACTCTGTAGGGAAGCTCAAATTAAGTCCAACACCAACACCACTGACATTTTAAGGTACTCATCTGCTAGACAACCAAATTGTGACACACATTGATTCTCACTGGATTTTTTTGTAAGCTGGGAGTATTTTACTTTCTTCATTAAAATATGCCCAACACAAACCAACATAATTTCTCTCAACCTTAGAGTACGTGTATCAATCATAGAGGTTTAAGACTAGATTGCTGTCATCAAATTGCAATACTTATGCCTGAAAAGAAGCATGTTCATTATGATTTTGATTTTTCTTTCACTTTAATATCTCCTTGTAGCTCTATAGACATGGTATCAAAAGGTGATAACAGAACAAATGAAACTGTTAAGAAATGTCTGTAAATGTCTCTTTTCATCCATACAGGAGGAAAAAAGTGTTATCATGACAATGCCATCTCTGGTTTTATTATATTCTGGATAATTTCAGGCATTTCATGCATAAGGTGAAAGAAATCATTTTACTACGTTAGTTGCCAGTTCCAAGATATTTTACTAACAGGAAAAGAGCAGCAGTAAATTTATGATTACCCCATGCCTCCATTAATTCTCTTCATGGCCTTTAAATCAAAGGCTTTCTGCCAGGTGGGAGGCACAGGGAAGACCAACACAGGGACAACCTCAGGCACACGCTTCCTCACTGGATAATGCTAAGCCAAGGACCAGCATGGTTTAACCCCAGGGAATCAATGAAGCTTCCGGCAATGTGGCATTTTAATTCCCAAATTAAATTCTTCAGGATGATGAATGAGCAAAGAACAAAAAAAAAAAAAAAAAAACAACAAATGGCTCCTTGCCAGTATTGACAAGAAGAGGGTAATCTCCTTCCAGCCTAACCTCCAGCTTTGAAAATCAAACATACTGGTATAAGAAAGATCACACTGAGGCTAAAACCAGAAAGTCACAGCAGATTTTCTTTTTACTCAGTGTCTTGTGGCTAGAACTATCCTGGCAGTGAACATCAGCCTAATGCCAACCATTTCTGCATCCAGTGCCTTTCCAGCCTCTAGCACTGCTGCGGAGCTAGGGCAGTAGCTGCAGACAACACATCCCATCTTTTCCCACTCTCATCCCTTCCACACCGGTGCCTTTGCCCAAGGAAGGCAATGAGATCATCCTCCTCCTAAGGATCCTTGCTGCCTCCCAGAGAGCACTGCAGGCTCTTGTCAGGAGTGTTTCCTGGATTTCAACATTTCCATTTGGCAGTGTTGCATGTTATAAACCTCAACCAAATTTCTGGCAAATCTGATCTCTTCCATCTTGTACATCACCACAGAGACTGTTTTACAGCAGCTGATTTGTTGTCAATGCTCCCAAGCAGCAATGTACTACAGTACTTTTGAAACAGTAAAAACTTACAAGTGATGTCATGTTTGGCTTTCTCTTGCTTTCAGTAGCTCCCACTTTAGAGGCTACCAGCTCATAATCCCAAATCTATTCTTTGCTTTTAAATCATATTTTATGACTTCCGCTCCTCACCCTTTTCTAACCAACTCCATTGTGCCTTGATGGATTCTTTCTTTAACTTTCCAGATCTTACCAAATGATGGAACAAGCTCTTGATAAAACTGACAGTTCACAGCAAATAAATTGATGGCCTCCAGTGGGAACACTGTACCGGTCTTCTGCAAATTCAGCTGATGACATCCACACCTGACCTTACTGACGATTTGCTCTCATATTTTTCAGTGTCAATTTTTTCTATTGCCCTGGCAACCTTATGGCCTTAAATTATTGGATCCACTTCTCAATCTTGTCTGGTACCTGAAAATTAGCATGCAGTCCAATCTTGCTGCCTCTTTGTGAACAGGCAGCTGAAGAACAACATGTTCTTTTCATGAATACCGTGATCCCTTGAGGCATCCACATGTAGAGCAGACACCTCGCCTCTATCCATATTAATTTCTGTAGTCCTTCTGTAATAATGCTGTATTTGCACAGAAGTATACCCAGTAGTTAGGCACTGTTGGTATACATCCTGCCTCATAGTGTAGGTATCTGAAGGCTGATCAATAATTTCTCCATCTCTCCAAGGTCATTATCATTTGTTAGGGCACTGCACAAACCTATGGAGACCTTGTCATGCCCTGACTGAACTGATCCAGCTGTCGAATATTTATTGACAAGGTCCATGACAAACCTTTCATCACTAGAGCTGAGAAGGTCAGAACAGCTGACTGGTGTTAAACTAGCTGGCCAGATGGGCTGCAATAAAACATGGCTTTGCCAGAGATATTTACTTCTCACATATAGTTCTTTTGAAATAGTAAACAAATGTAAATTGTTCCAGTCATAGGTAACTTCCAGTGAGCAGGTTCTGGATACCAAACTCTTATGACATCTGCTAAAGGTCAGAGCAATCCCAGGCACAGCTACAGGCTGGGCAGAGAAGAGATACAGAGCAACCCTGCGGAGAAGAACTTGGGGGTGCTGGTCGATGAGAAAATGAACATGAGCCAGCTTCAGTGTGCGCTTGCAGCCCAGAAAGCCAACTGTATCCTGGGCTGCATCAAAAGGAGCGTGACCAGCAGGTCGAAGGACGTGATCCTGCCCCTCTACTCTGCTCTTGTGAGACCTCACTTGGAGCATTGTGTGCAGTTCTGGTGTCCTCAACATAAAAAGGACATGGAACTGTTGGAACAAGTCCAGAGGAGGCCACAAGAATGATCAGGGGACTGGAGCACTTCCCATATGAAGATAGTTTGAGAAAGTTGGGGCTGTTTGGCCTGGAGAAGAGAAGGCTGCATGGAGACCTCATAGGAAAGAAGTTCTTTACTTTGAGGGTGGTGAGGCACTGGAGTAGGTCACCCAAGGAAGCTGTGAAGGTTCCATCTTTGGCAGGGTTCAAGGAGAGGCTGTACAGAGCCTTGGGTGACATGCTTTAGTGCGAGGTGTCCCTGCCCACTGCAGGCAGGTTGGAACTAGATGGTCTTAAGGTCCTTTGCAACCCTAACTGTTTTATGATTCTATGATTGTATGTGTACATGGAACAAACACTTGCTCTTTCACATGTGTTGCAGTTTAGTCCTCTGTGCACTTCTCCTTCCCTGGGACTCTAAAACACTTTTATTTCAAAAAACTCCCTTAACTTACCTTGGGCTTTTCTTTTCTCATATCAGAGGAGGTTAATCTTACTTTCTCAAGGTGCACATTTCCAGGATGTAAATGATATTGTTAAAGAAACTTCCAAGCCACCTCTCCTTTGCTCTGATCTGGAAATTGTAGAGTCTGGAGCATGCTTCAGGTTAACTTGCAAGTCTACAGCCATAGAGTAGAACTCTATTTTCCAACTTCGACCAAAACTCACAAAATCTTCTTTCAGACATTAAAATAACCCAGAAGCTGACGATCAGTTTTAGCACAGCCAATGGGTATCCCTTGTATTCATTGTGTCATCAAGAGGTCTCTGGTGTTAATAAACATCGCTGAGGTAAAAGACCTCATAGCAGCTTTCCAGTATCTGAAGGGGGCATATAGGGATGCTGGGGATGGACTCTTCATTAGGGACTGTAGTGGTAGGACAAGGGGTAATGGGTTAAAACTTAAACAGGGGAAGTTTAGATTGGATATAAGGAGGAAATTCTTTCCTGTGAGGGTAGTGAGGCACTGGAATGGGTTGTCCAGGGAGGTTGTGAATGCTCCATCTCTGGCAGTGTTCAAGGCCAGGTTGGACGAGGCCTTGGGTAATATGGTTTAGGGCGAGGTGTCCCTGCCCATGGCAGGGGGGTTGGAACTTGATGATCTTAAGGTCCTTTCCAACCCGAACTATTCTATGATTCTATGATTCTAAAAGGTCTAAGAAAGGCAGAAACAGTAATTTCTCTACCTTGTCAGGAGGCAAATGTAAGCCAGATGTGCTAAAGCCCTGGCAACTGCCCTGGAGATAAGCCACACTCCCAGTGACTTTGCCACTGTCTCCCACAGTAAAGCCGTGCTTTGCCCTACTGAATAGTGGCCTCAATGGGAGACACCATGGGAATGGTATTGATTTTAGTCCTCACAGGATAGTTTGGGTTGGAAGGGACCTTAAAGCTTGACCCCACAAACAAAGCCTTACCTAAAAAATCAGCAAGGAGGGAGTCCTACAGAAATCTGGATAGGGACTGTTTACACAGCCTGTAGGGACAGGCCAAGGGGAATGGCTTGAACCTGCCCAAGGGGAGACTGAGCTGAGCTCTTAGGAAGAAGCTGTCCCTTGTGAGGGTGCTGAGGTGCTGGCACAGGGTGCCCAGAGAAGCTGTGGCTGCCCCATCCCTGGCAGTGCTCAAGGCCAGGTTGGACACAGGGGCTTGGAGCAAGCTGCTCCAGTGGAAGGTGTCCCTGCCCATGGCAGGGGGGTGAAACTTGATGGGCTTTCAGGTCCCTTCAATCCAGACCGGTCTATGATTCTATGATCCAAACATGAGACCTTTCTAAACAACAGGTGTATACAGGGACAGGCACATAATAGCATAAAGACCTTTTTCTCCTTGTCTGTGGATGTTTACTGAATTTTAACAGCAGTGAGATTATTGTGTGTGAAGCTGTCACCTTTTTACCTTCATGCCAGATCCCTAACATCTTGGCCACACTCAAAGCTGCCTCAGTTCTGCCTCCTGCTGCCCGTTGTTCATATGTGATGTAGCCGTTGGTATGGGAACAGACATCACAGGTAAATTTGTTTTTCTAAGAGCATTTTTGGAGAGATATTTTGCCTTTGCTTTTTTATGTGTGCATGACACCACAATCTGCATTTCAGAATTTTCCCACAAACAAGATTATTATTATTCATAAACATCATTTCTTTTCCCCAGATTTGTGCAAAAGTTAATTAACCCTAGGAAAAAACAGTGCAAAATGTATTAGTGTGGTCATGATGACCATAATTATAATTTTGAGTGTTTGAACTTCCCATGAAATTCATTTTCATGTATTCAGCCTGTCTGCTTGAGATACAGCTGGGAGGGCAGTGGGAAGGGGGATGGATTTAGACTCTTTCAAAGGCAGAGCCTGGAAGAAATGTAAAGCAAAGAATCCTGCCTGCTCTCAGACAAAAGAAATTCCTTCTCAGCCCCTTTGCTGTTGTGTTTTCAGTTCCCTGGTGTTTTGATGACTACAGACCCATTTCAGAATAAAGCCACCAGTCTTGCTGTTTGCTGGGGTTGAGCCTGCTTTCTTCCAGCAGTCATCTGACTGTCCCTGTGTCAGCAGTGACATCTTGAAAATCCTCTTTCTAAGAAGTCCCAGCTATTTAAAAAAAAAAAAAAAAAGCAAAGCAAAACAAAACAAAAAAAAAGCAAAGCAAAACAAAACAAAACAACAAATAAAAAAAACCCTAAGAAAAAAAAAAACAACCAAAAAAATCCCCAAACCAAAAAATAATTGTATTGCCATGGGTGGTTTATGATTTGCATATAACAGATGCACATGTATGAGTGTGTGAACAAAAAACAAAAACAAAAACAAACAACTGAACCAAACCCTACATGAATAGAAAAGCCCTCAGCTGAAAAGCTGTGAGAACTTACTGCCCTCCTTCACCAAAGCTGGTTTTGTTCATCTCTTTACATGAAACAGTCTCTCCCATTCTACAGGCTTTGGCTGACCACCAGAAAGCTGTGCTGAACCACATACTGCATTTCTTTCACGACCTTTATCTTTTGACGATGACGGCAATGGATTGTGAGCTACTTATCATACGAGATATTTGCAAAAGGCATGTCAAGGTTGAAACAGATATACTTTGTTAAACTTTAAAAATATTCAATACATTAACAGAAAGAGGCAAAAACGTTTGACTAGAATGAATGCCAATACAAGTGGGATTCTGTGGGTTTGCATAACTCCAGGCTAACCTGTCTTAAAAAACAGGAAGCCAGCTCTGTCAGTCCTTTTCTGCTTTTATGCCAAAAACCAAAGTAGGACAAGGTTATTTTTTTTGTACACTTCGAAATCCTGATCAATGAAGAATAAATTTTCAAGTGTTAACAGCTGATGTGGACCACTAAACATAGGTCTTATTTTTTAAGTGTAGGTTATCAACTTTCACGCCAGCTTACATATGGAGGGGGATGGGATTCTTGTGACATGGTTTATTGAAGCCAGGCTGCATTTCTAACAAGTTTTCATCTGACACAGCATCACTTAAGGGAAATACTGTGCTATGCAGAGAATCACATGATTAAATTCTTCTCTTGACTTTAAATTTCTGTATGTTTAGGAGATGATTTAAAGATAACACAGTCCGTCACTGACAATTCATTCTGCAAGTATTCTCAGTACACATCGGAGGAGAAAGTCATAAACTTATAAATAGATAACACAGAAAATCATGTTTTCATATCAAGCATCTTCCATTATCTTGAAAAAAATATCTAGTAGACCATTTTACCATACTGTAAACCCAAACTAGTTGTAGTTACTTTGCTTACCACAAGTAACTGTGTAAAAGTTGGGATTTCAGTGATTTCACTTTCTCTATCATGAGTGCCAGACTCAGCTCCTACAAAAACAGACCCCTCTGCCTTAGCCCTTCTCTTTAACAGCCCTTCTGATCAGTTGTCGATGGCTTCCTGCAAGTAATCAAATATTAAAATAATGAACATTTGGGGTATTATTAGTAAAAGCAAACAACTGGCTAAGGCTTCTCACAATGCTAACGAAAGCCCTTGGGAACGCTGATTTACTGTAGCACAGTTTTGGACTGGAGCTGCTGAGAACATCAATTTCATGTGTTTTTGGCTAACTACCAAGTCCAGCACCACACCTATTCATCTTGTGTCTTAGTGGCTTCTACATCCAAGTTTCAAACAGAGGCTCCAAAGGCTGACATCTCAGCTTTTCACCAGCTCACTTCCTACTAGCAATGATTTCAGACCTGTAGACGTTGTAAATGAACCCTGGATTATGGAATGGTTTCAAGGTTGCACTCCTGCACACACACACTCAGACATGTGCATCTGCTGTACACAAATCATAAACCACCCGTGGCAATACAATTATTTTTTTCAACAATAAATGTCCTTTTTTTTTTTTCCCTTTGCTGAGTCTGAGCAGTCTTTTCTTGGGCTCTCAGCTGGAATGAAGAGATAATAGTAGCTTTGACACATTAAAATGCGTGCTCTGCACAAGAGAGGAACAGCGCATAGGTGTACCATCAGTGTGGCCATGAGTTTAATTTCTACACTTGAGTTCCTCACAGCAATGAGCTGTAGTTGTTATGATGTGCAGTAGGTTAAGGCTGGCATGATCTAAATCAGAGTAAGCTGCTCGGGTACATATACACATTGATATGAGAAGTCTGATGGGTTCCTCCTACATCAGCGCTACTGCCTGTATGGATCCACACAGCACTCTTAGCTTCACCCCTGATAGGAGCCATACCCCTGTCTTTCAAACTGGAGGTAAAATGTCATGGCAAACAAGAAAAATTGCTCTGTTCAGGTGCAGGGTAAATGTATGCAGCCTTCCTGTACGTGAGTATATTAGGAATTAAGTCCATCAATGATGGACATAAATAAAAAGAAAATTACTATCACGAAAGAATAAATACGGGTGGAAAGGGAGATAAATGCATACTGGCAGCCTTAGACTGATGGAAGTCATTAACACAAGTCACTCAGTCTGCAAATTAGTCCTTTTTTTTTTTTTTCCCCAAAGATCAATTCTATTAATACTAGTAATATGCATATTAAAAATATAAAAGTTACTGAGAATTATAAACCCAACAGGGCTATAATTATTATAGTTATAACTATCACAATATATAAAAATACATTTATTTATGAATATAACATGGATAACTTTATAGCATCTTTCCAAAAACTGAACACCAATTAAAGATTTTTAATATATAGATGTATAAAATTAAACAACCCTCCTGCTATTCTATAGCATCCTGCCTGGTTTATTTTTCTGGGACAAATTTTTCATTCTTGCCATTAATAGCTGCAGGTCACCAGGGAAAAAGCCTATGTTTAAAGAAGAATTAAATACACTGAGAAGGAGAAATACTGCCTATGCAAAGGTTGAGGACATGCTTCTGTTTTTCCTAGGAGAACCATACACAAGGAGAAAGCTTTTTTCAAAAGGGAGCATGTACCTTGACTCTTCATGTACTTCAGTGAGAACTCCCAGAGACAATTTTGACTGCTACTCATAGTCTCCAACTTTTATTCTTTCTCTGTAGAACTTTAATTTAAATTTTTGAAAAGAAAGCTAAACAGGATATTACAAAATGTCCAGAAGAGTGTGTATTTTTCCTCCTTGAAAGAAAGGAACTGCTTATCAGTAGCCCACTGGAAAACGTACAGTAGTACAAGCTATAGGAAGCACACACCATGAGTAGGGCTAAGCTAATTCCAACTTAAAGATAGCACTTGATTGACACCATCAAGTGCTGAATGCTAGACTTCACTTTATTTTTAGCCTTAAAACATACTCCTTCATAGTCTTTATTTACCAAGCATCCTCTGATAAAAATGTGCAACAACAAAATACTGCAAAGAGAAAATAGAAGCAGCTTAGACATTTTATGTAATCATTTCTTCAATAAATCCTTGATATGGACTCAAAGAAAAAGTCAGTAAATAATGCCAAAGAACATAAGACCTGGGCTTAAGTTGTCTTGCTAGCAAGCAGGTTTTTGAGTGGCTTTTGTGAGACCTTTTTTCACCTTTTGTATTAGAAGAAGTTTCCTGAACTGGATGGCAGAAATGGGGAGCTGATTAAAGCCCCCATAATTCAGGAAGAAATGGTTAGAGACCTTCTGCTCTACTTAGCCGCATACAAGTTGATGGGGCCAGATGGGTTACACCCAAGAGTGCTGAGGGAGCTGTCAGAGGAGACCGCTAAGTCACTCTCTATCATCTATCAGCAGTCCTGATCTAGTGGGCAGGTCCCAGGGGATTGGAGGTTGGCCAGTGAGATGCCTCTCTACAAAAAGGGCAGGAAGGCAGGCCCTGGGTACTACAGGACTGTCAGCCTGAGCTCAGTGCCATGGAAGGTCATGGAGCCAATGATGTTAAGTGAGATCATAAAGCATGTGTGAGAAAATGTAGCAATCAGGCTCAGTCAGCAAGAGTTCATGAAGGGCAGGTCCTGCTTGACCAGCCTGATCTCCTTCTACAACAAGGTGACCTGCATGGTTGATGAGGGAAAGGCTGTTTACATTGTCTATTTGCATTTCAGTAAAGCGTTGACACTGCCTCCCACCATATTCTCCTGGAGAAATCAGCTGCTCATTGCCTGGACAAGAGGATTCTTCACTGGGTTGTAAACTGGATGGATGGCCGAGCCCAAAGAGTGGTGGTAAACGGCATCACATCTAGTCGGTGACTGGTGTGTCCCGAAGGCTCGGTGTTAGGGCCAGTGCTGTTTAGTATCTTCATTGATGGTCTGGATGAGGGGATCGTGGGCACCCTCAGTAAATTTGCAGACAACACCAAGTCAGGTGGGGGTGTTGATCAGCTGAAGGCAGAAAGGCTCTACAGAAGGACAGGCTGGATCGATGGGTCCATCGATGCGTCTTACGGTATGAGGTTCAGTGAGGCAAAGGGCTGGGTCTTTCACTTGGGTTACAACAACACCCTGCAACCCTCGAGGCCTGGGGAAGAGTGTCTGGAAACTGCTCATGGGAAAGGACCTGGGGGTGCTGATTTATGGAGCTGAACGTGAGCAGCTTGTGCCCAGGCAGCCAAGAAGGCCAACGGCATCCTGGCCTGTATCAGAATTAGCACAGCCAGCAAGGGCAGGGGTGTGATTCCTCCCCTGGTGAGGCTGCAGCTCGAATCTTGTGTTCAGCTCTGGGCCCCTCACTACAAAAGAGAGACATTGAGGTGCTGGAGCAGGGCCAGAGAAGGGCAACGGAGCTGGTGCAGGGCCTGGAGCTCAAGTGTGATGGGGAAGGGCTGAGGGACCTGAGGGGTTCAGTCTGGAGAAGAGAAGGCTCAGGGGGGACCTGATCACTGCCTCCAACCGCCTGACAGGAGGATGGAGCCAGGAGGGGCTGGGCTCTGCTCCCAAGGAACAGGGGTGGGACAAGATTCACTGTAGTGATAGGACAAGGGGTAATGGTTTAAAACTTAAACAGGGGAAGTTTAGATTGGATACAAGGAGGAAATTCTTTCCTGTTAGGGTGCTGAGGCACTGGAATGGGTTGCCCAGGGAGGTTGTGAATGCTCCATCCCTGGCAGAGTTCAAGATCAGGTTGGACGAGGCCTTGGGTGACATGGTTTAGTGTGAGATGTCTCTGCCCATGGCAGGGGGTTAGAACTTGATGATCTTAAGGTCCTGTCCACCCCCAACTATTCTATGATTTTAGATTTAGATTTATGATTTCTAAGAGGAAATGGCCTCAAGCTGCACCAGGGCAGGTTTAGATGGAGCTGAGGAACAATTCCTTCCCCAGAGCATGCTCAGGCATTGGAACAGGCTGCCCAGGGCAGGGCTGCAGTAACCATCACTAGAAGTGTTCACACACCGTGTAGACAAGGCCCTCAGTGCCATGGGTTAGTGGTGGCCTTGGTAGTGCTGAGTAACGGTTGGACTTGATGATCTTGAAGGTCTTTTCCAGCCTGGATGATTCTATGATACTATGAGTCTAAGAAAACTACACCTGGCTAGAAAGGTCTGGAAACCTAAAATGACTATATGCAGTCTTCAGGAAAATAAGAGAAACAGACATCTTGCAGTAAGAGTCCCTGAGGCCAAGTTTTGGGGGAAAAAAAAAGAAAAAATTATATAAATTATAAGTAGGCTTTTTTCCTGGTTTTGTGTTTATTTTGTTATTTTATTTTTGTTTGTCTTATTTTATTTTTGTCCCCTCCCTGAGCTGCTGCTCACGCTCTGGGGGTACAGTCCAGCACACGGGGGTGTTCTGGGCTCAAGTGCACACTGAAGCTGGGTCATGGGGAGTTTCACATTGACCAACACCTCAAGTCCTCCTCAGCCTGCTCCATCCGGTCTCCCTTAGTGTTTGTGCTTGGGACTGCCCCGACCCATGGGCAGCCCTGCAGCACTTTTAAAACACAGAAGTTGCTGACATGTCTGAATCCCTCAGTGATTTATTCTCTGTCTCCTAAGAGGATGTCTACAGCTTTAACTAGAAAATGATATATAACAAATAAATTCTGATACATCAGCATAAATGAAAGATGCTAAACTGAACCTGAGCTGTAGGGTATCTTACAGAATAATTTCATCATGATATTGCAAGTAAGTATAGTAAAATACATTGCTGGATAAAGTTTAAGGTGAGCTGTATGATACAGATCAAATGTTTTATTCTTCAGTAATTTCAGGAAACATGAGCCTGAAGAAAAAATACACTGATGGAAAAAAATATATGTATAAATACATCCATAGCATCTTCTCCTCCAGTACTGTACTACCATTATTCACCTAGAAGAAACATAAAGCGAAACAAAAAGGAAAAGCGCCAAAAACATTAACTCTGAAACAACAGGCTTCTAAATGCTCAAATCCAACATCCAGGATGTGCTTTTAAAACAAAACATATACCTTTGTTTTTTTGCTTTCTTTAAAATTTGAGAACGTTTTCAGAGAGCATTAGACTTTTGGAGGCAGAGAAAACATAAACAAACAAAATGCAAGCGACACTGGATGTTACACATCAATTTGGTAGATGGACCACTCAGTGGCTAAAGAATTGGCTGGATGGCCGCACACACAGAGTTGTGGTCAATGGCTCAATGTCCAGCTGGAGACCGGTAACGAGTGGTGTCCCTCAGGGATCAGTGGTGGGACTGGTCTTGATCAACATCTTTGTTGCTGACATGGACAGTGGGATTGAGTGCACCCTCAGCAAGTTTGCTGATGACACCAACTGATGATGCCAACCTCATGAAGTTTAACCATGCCAAGTGCAAGGTCCTACACCTGGGTCGGAGCAATCCCAGGCACAGCTACAGGTTGGGCAGAGAAGAGATTCAGAGCAGCCCAAGGAGAAGGACTTGGGGGTGCTGGTCGATGAGAAAATGAACATGAGCCGGCTTCAGTGTGCGCTTGCAGCCCAGAAAGCCAACCGTATCCTGGGCTGCATCAAAAGGAGCGTGACCAGCAGGTCGAAGGAGGTGATCCTGCCCCTCTACTCTGCTCTTGTGAGACCTCACCTGGAACATTGTGTGCAGTTCTGGTGTCCTCAACATAAAAAGGACATGGATCTGTTGGAACAAGTCCAGAGGAGGGCCACGAGAATGATCAGGGACTGGAGCACCTCCGGTCTGAAGACAGGCTGAGAAAGTTGGGGCTGTTCATCCTGGAGAAGAGAAGGCTGCGTGGAGACCTCATAGCAGCCTTCCAGTATCTGAAGGGGGCCTATGGGGATGCTGGGGAGGGACCCTTCATTAGGGGCTGTAGTGATGGGACAAGGGGTAATGGGTTAAAACTGAAACAGGGGAAGTTTAGATTGGATATAAGGAAGTAATTCTTTTCTGTGAGGGTGGTGAGGCACTGGAATGGGTTGCCCAGGGAGGTTGTGAATGCTCCATCCCTGGGAGTGTTCAAGACCAGGTTGTACAGAGCCTTGGGTGATATGGTTTAGTGTGAGGTGTCCCTGCCCATGGCAGGGGGTTTGGAGCTGCATGATCTTAAGGTCCTTTCCACCCCCAACTATTCTATGATTCTGGGACACTGGAGAAAGATTTCTCAGAGCATTCAAGAGTATCTCCAGCTCGAGTCAGACCCCAAACGTCATCCTGCAGTATCAAGGAGCTTGTATATACAAATGCCCTTCTCTTGATTATGTTATACGATATCAGACCTAAGTAATAAGAGTGTTTTTGTCAGTATTAGGTCTCAGCATGAAAACACACCACATGCCCTCAGCTGGAACCTCTCAAGTACCTTTCACAACTTCATAAGGCATAACAGTCACCTTGAAAGGAGTAGTTTTCATGCAAGTAAATTCACCCGTCAACACTGAGATATTTTTTTTCTTAGTATTTTGCTCTTTTGTATTGTTTTGAAGAAACTAGGTGCCTATTTAGAAACAAACAGCAGCAAAGCTCAAAAATTCCAGTTGATTTTCCTGTGAACTCGTGGAATGACGCAGAAATAGACTTTCATCTCTTGTATTAAAATCTGGATAAGCCCTGACAATGTATCAGATGCAGAATTTCAATTGGAAGCCATGTCATGCACAAGCAATATGTTGATTGTTCTAACCAGCAATTTCTGTGCTATCATTGATCAAGATGCTGAACTAGCTCATAGTTTGTCACTTGATGCTATGCAAGCTGGGCTCATTTTCTTTGCTCTCTCATGAAGACAGAGGTCAGGCACAACTCCGATGTCCCTATCTACAGGAGTCCAAGGTCTGTCACCTTTTCAGAAATCAGCTCACAGATTTATTTCACATTTCACCCATCAGCAGAAGTTGTTGGATCTATTTCCAGTGGACATCTATATTGTGCCCTTAGTGCTAACGCTGCTCTCCAGTCCCTAACAGCAGACTACTACAACAAGACTCATTAAGACTCTATAGCCTATGTCTACCATGGAAACAAAGAAGCCTCCAGTCTCCATCTGCTCTGACAACACTGTCCAGCAGGTTGACAGTGCATCAGGTTAAGAACTGTCAGCTATTGCCCAAATACCATCATTGTGGTGTTTTCTCATTTTAATCCTAAGACTGAAGCTACTTCTAAAGTTTTCAAAAACTTTTCCAGTGCGTTTAAGAGAGGAATTACCAATTTTTCAGGTTCAATATATCTCCCAAGGGAAGAGAAACACTTAAGGGATGAAAAATCAAGACTACAAGCATCGTATTTTTATCTGCTCCATCCAGTCTCATGTTTTCCCTTTGTGTGAACTTGTGTTTTCTTGCACATATCACAAAACAATTATATTTGGCTCTAGGAACATTTATTTATAATCATTTCTTATCAAGCCAGGTAAGAAAAGACACCTATCATTGGGGACATACAGTAATTTAACTCAATGTATTAGTAGATCTTTTCCTTATACTGTGATTTTAGGACAAATTTTTCGCAGTAAAGGAAAACAACAAATAGAAGGTTTAAAGCACCCGCAAAGTCAGAGCTTGTTTCTTTTAAAGGGGCATTCACTCCCAGAGAAATCCTGGTATTACTCGCAGCAGGACCTGCAACGTAAACCAGTTTATCTGGCCGCTTCTTTAGGATGCCAAGTAGCCATTAGATAAAGCTAACCATACCACAGAATCGCAAAGAAGCCAAACAGGCGTATTGCGAGAAATAATGTGACTAAAAGAGAACCATCTAAAGTAATAAAAAAAACCAACACCACAAATAAATATAAAACCCCAAAACCCACAACCAAAAAAACAAAAAAAACCCAAAACCAAAACCAAATAAACAAAAAAAAAAAAAACAAAACCCTAAAGCAAACCAAACACAGAAACCTGAACAAAAACAAAACAAAAAATCTAAGAAAAAAAAGAACAAAAAGATCCCCACAACCAGGAAATGACAAAACATTGAAAATCTGTGCTCTGGAATCTTGCTTTGTTTTATTCCAAAGGGAAAAGAACATACACTACACATATAACAACTGAGTAATAAATACCAATACAGCTTAAAACAAAGTTTAAGCACAAATCCAGTCTGCATCACCTCTGTTCCGATAGTTTCACACCAGACTTGCCCCAAAGAACCCAAAGAACTACTAATCTGTAAATCAGAGAAAGATGTGGTGGGAACAAAAGGCAATGTAAAATAATAGAGGAAGAGACAAAAGATTGAAGTTATTCAAGGAACTGAACTTGCTGAGACATCCTGAATTTGCTTTGCCAACTACCCCAAAGGAAGTACGTTTGAAAGCTAAAGTGACAGAGGCTGTAAGTGTTTTGAATTGTATGTAGGAAGCCAGAAAGAGAAGAATTACAGAAATTAACTGGGTGCCCTGGCACCTTTATTGCAACAAAGGGACAAAGTAGTGTTTTGAGGCTGAACAATACAGATGAAGACATCACCATGCAGAATGCTGGAGGTAATTTAATTTGAAGGACGGAGACAAGCAACTGTAATTAAACAAAGAGAATAACACAGCCTGAGCAATGACCTAGGTAGGTGGTTTGGACAATTGCCTTTGGATTTGGCTGAAACCTTTGGGCTTAACCGGAGGAAAAAGCATGTTCAGATGATGTTAATTAGCACCATACTGCTAGAGATTTGGTCATGTTTCACACTAACCACTTAAAAATCAGCAGGGAGCCAAATTCTGAAACCACATCAAAATTAAATTCCCACTGGATTAGCTGTTTAGATCAAAGACAATGAAGGTCAGAACTCAGGGGCTTAAAAGTAGGAGAATTATATTTTTTTTAATCAAAAAGGAATAATGTAAACAAGTATGCAAGACGATTTATTTTTTTTACTCATAGGTTGGTTTTGTTCTTTTCTTTTTTGGAAGAGGGAATAATAATCTACATGGTGGATTAGAAGGAAAATCTCTAGGATTGCTACTATTCTAGTTTAGTTTAGTTTAGTTTAGTTTAGTTTAGTTTAGTTTAGTTTAATTCAGTTTTTTCAAATACAGCACTGCCACTGATATGAAAGTGTAAGATCTAGTCATTTCTAGGACAGCCATAAGGAATACACACATGGTGGAATTTATTTGCCAGCTTCTCAAGCCTTCATCTGTTCAATTCCTTCTCAAGAGCAGCCCGGAACATGCACAGGCTGTGCCATGTATCCATGTGGCATGGGACAGATACTCAACACGCTTGTGGTTTCATCCATAGTGACATGGTTCTGTCTGCACAACTCGCTGCTCTTCTTGGGGAAACAGGAGTTGATCTATGCTATATACTGCTGGCGCTTGTGTTGATTCCTCCAGGGCATCCAGATAACTCTCTGGTTCAGCCTAACAAGCCTTTCACGCTTTAGAAATGCAGAAATGCATTCACAGATCCCTTCCATTCTGCTGCATGGCACACATCACACACGAGAACTGGAAGGCTATGTAGTCTCACAAGCTTGTCTTTACTCCCACAGATGGACCCTTCAGCTCTTTTTGTAGGGCAGAAAATATCCAACCAAAATCAACCAGAGTCAGTTTTGGATCCTCACTTTCTCTATCCTTAATCATGCCACAATGAAATTATAACAAAAAAGCTTCTGCAAGCTTTGCTCAGCAAGAATTAAGAATGTTGCAGCCAGACTGCTCGGACCTGAGAAAGATTGTTAGCCCACAGTTTATACTGATTCACCTCATGGCTTCTGATGTCCAAAAAATGAGACCTGCAGTGGGGTTTCCATTGGGGCAGAAGCCATAAAACCACCATTGGTGGAAAATTCTTTGTTGTTCGGAGAAGAAGAGAACTTGGAGGGATTTTTTTTAAGCTTTTGACTGCTTTTTATCATTCTCCAGGTAGCAAGAAATAAACTCCTGGACATTGCTTATTAGACTAGTACATTATCTGCTTCTCTGCAGATGTTATTATTATGAGTGTGCCCTAAGGAGTGTGACAAACGTGGGACACTCCGCATGGATTGTACAAAAACACAGTAGGTCCACTAAGTTAACGCTTTAATGTTAAAACCCAGGAATCTGATGTGACTTACATGGCTGGAAGGCTAAAACCAATAAAAGGAATGCCTTAAGATATTTTTTAAACAAAGTCCAAGCAATAATGTTATTTCAATTCATCCGAAAGTTGAAGGAAAACCTTCCTACTCAAGGGAAAGCTGTTGCAGCAGGGTCAGGAAAGCTGGGCTCTGGCAACACTGCCCAAAGCCCATGTTTTTTTTTCCTGTCTTCTAGGTGCTCAGTCTGACTGACAAGCCATTTCAACTGCATCTAGTTTTCACATATCTACCCACATCTGCAGTCCTGCGTCCAGTTCTGGGGGCAACAACACCAGAGGGATGTGGAGTTGTGGGAGCTAAGGCAGAGGAGGCCACGGAGATGCTGCAAGGGCTGGAGCAGCTCTGCTCTGGAGCCAGGCTGAGAGAGCTGGGCTGGGGCAGCCTGGAGAAGAGAAGGCTCCTGAAGGGGAGACCTTAGAGCAGCTCCAGTGCCTAAAGGGGCTGTAGGAAACCTGGAGAGGGGCTTGGGACAAGGGCCTGGAGGGACAGGCCAAGGGGAATGGCTTGAACCTGCCCGAGGGGAGACTGAGCTGAGCTCTTAGGCAGAAGCTCTTCCCTGTGAGGGTGCTGAGGCGCTGGCACAGGGTGCCCAGAGAAGCTGTGGCTGCCCCATCCCTGGCAGTGTTCAAGGCCAGGTTGGACACAGGGGCTTGGAGCAAGCTGCTCTAGTGGAAGGTGTCCCTGCCCGTGGCAGGGGTTGGAGCTGGATGAGATTTCAGGTCCCTTCCAACACAAACAGTTCCATGACTCTGTGATTCTATGATATAGAGTATAGTAGGCTATTGCTCTCAGGTACTGATTCTAGTCTCTACTATCACAATAACAGTAAGATTGCACATAATGAATCTTCAATGGAGTTTTTCAAAAGTCGTCAGTGGAACAGTATTGTTTCTTTTCTACCTACTATGAAGAACATTCTCAGAATCCAAAGCAAGTCCTACATAATCCCAGCTACACATACCCTGCAACCAGCTCCCACTAACATCAGAGAAGCTTTTTGTAGAGTGAACGTTTTAGAAACCAGACTTCAAAAATTAGTCAACTGCTTAAACCACACAAACAAGGAGCCTCTTTTAGCCTCCTGCTTTCCAGTGAATCAGTGGACAGATCACATACACATCCTCTTACCTTTTGCTGAGTCCCTGGTGGTTTCTCATCTTACAACGTCTTTTAAATAAACAACTTACTCAATAGGACTAGCTTTAGTTACTGCAATTTGGGATGGAGCAAACAAAAACAAACCGAGTGTTGGTTGTTGCACTGCTAGAAAATACAGCACAGGAGGCAGTGAAAAACGACCAGTCACTTATTTTCTCCCAGCTGATACATATCTTATTTATTCTTTCTCGTAGTGTGTGAATGCTGTGCCATGCCCTATTTTGTCTTCTGCTTCAATTAAAATGTAAATTTCTGCAGCCCATCTCTGTAATTCCAAACTGCTCCAGGCAGGGAAATTTAAAGTGCTTTTAATAAAACCAACTAGAGATACTGCAGTAAGATTCTCTTCTGAACATTTGAAATCTGTATTTTTAAAAGTATTTTGTGTAAAATTCAGTTATACCATTCCTCTGAACTTTCTCCTTAAAGCAGGATCTGGAAAGACTATGAATGTCCAATAACTAACAGGCAGCATCCCAGCTGGCTCCATGCACACAAATACTTTCCTACCCAAACACATACACGACCTTCTACACCAACTACTATTTATATTAATTGCTGTTTATTTTACTTTTAGAAGACACAATATAATAGTCTTTGGTTTGTGTGCTTGAGCTTGGCATCTTCAAAATTCTCAAAGCCTTTTCACCAACTGAGATCTACAACTAATCTTTAGCAAATTAAGTTTTCAGTTAAGAATCCACAAACCTGCTTTGACAAGAAGCTCTGCTGGGTATTGCCTAATTTTATTTTTCTCAACTTCTGTAAATTCTATAATGTTTGGAAGTTCAGATGTGTCCTGCTGAGTTCGTGTACTTCTTAGAAGTCACTCTCAGATTTATAATATTTGAAGTGCTCTTAAGGGTTTATTTCTGACAGTGCGTTGTTAATTATCCACCTACCACCAACGCACCCAGCAATCACAAGTCAGAATAAACCCTCACCTGTCATACAGCCAGGGAAAACCACTGCACCAACAAACTCAGCCTAACTCCCTCCATGACATGGAGATGATGTCATGTTTATAAAAGTGGTTTTCAAGAAAACAGAGGAGATTCTGAAGTCCCATACATGAAAAACCTAGAGGATTTAGTGCCAAGCAGAGAAATAAACATCAAGTCACCCATAGATATCAATTTGTCCTGGGCAAAATCCTACAAGAGAAGCACCAAAATACTAAGCCTAACCACTATGGAGACCTACAGCATATGACAATGTGTTACACACATTAACAGAGTCACACTTCAAAGCGCAGAAGAGCCTACGGAAATACAATACTGTTCATCACTTCCCAGAATATCTGGAAAATTAGTGTTTCATTCTAACTCCCTTTCTAATTCAGATTTACATGAAGAATGAGAGATGGTTCGGATCCTGCTGTGTTGTGCTTGTTTGATATAGAAATTGGTACTTGCAGATCTCATTCTGTATTTTGTTTCACCTCTGAACTTTTTGATGTCAGTTCATTTTTCAGCAGATTTTACCCTGGCAAATACTGAAAAGGGTAAAAAGCCCCAAACCAAGCCCCAATAGCTAATGTGAGCTGCCAATGTGAGAACCTGATTTCCAGCTGGGATGCTCTAAAATGGCTCACAAGAGGACAAAGGGTTTGTAATTGAAGTGATGCTGTCACTCTCCACCTCTCTCTGTCAGGTACATGGAGCTTCCCTGGTATCTTCCCCACCAAGCCTGCAAAGTGCTTTTAGTTTCAAATCCAGAAGCTATCTTCATCTTTATTTTTTAGTCAATAGAATGACAAACTGATAACTGATAGTAGTGAGGTTTAAAAATTAAGGAAATTCAAGAAAGTGGCACTTAAGTGCTTGAAATCTCTCCTTGATTGGTCTCAGACCGAAATGGGAATCTGACAAGTGAGAATTCACGTTCAAGTTCATACTTTTTTCTTTATTTGCAAAAAATCTTAACAGTCAAGATAGATTTTTGAACCTGAGCACTGGAAAAAACAGGGTCTTTGTTCAGAGGTGAAGTGTTTAGATTAACAAACTGCCTCTTTTTTAACTTCTTCTAAACTTCTTCCTTATGTCACTGTTTGACCTCTCTGTTATAAAGGATGACTGATCTTGTCACTTTTCAAAACATTTGATTCAAGATTCAGTAAGGTTTTAGGTGTTGCTACATTCAAACATACAGGTATGAAAGAGACTTGCTTAACTCAAATTAATAGGAATATTACTACAGAATATCTTAAACAGATGTGCACTGTAGCAGGCCAGTCTGTTAATGTGCACATCCACATGTATTTTGCTGATATTTCAGATTGTCCATAAACCTGCCTGGATATGATCAATATATTAAATACCTGAAACCATTAATTCTGCATCTAAATCAGATGTAAAGGAAGGCCAGGTGCAGCTCCTTCTGTTTCTCTGAACACTTGTATGTGAAGAAAGGTATCACATTCTTCATCCTTAGGAATGCCTTGTACTTTATGGGATTAAAACCTCAAAAACTCTAGGCAGGTCAAGAGGGGAAAAAAAGGAAGGAAAAAATAAAAGAAGATCAACCACAGCCCTCACTTGTCTCCCAGGAACTGAACTTTGGTCTTTTTTTTGTCTGACCCCAATTCAAGTATCTGAAAGAGAACTTAAAACCTACCATTTCAAAGACACCTTGATTCCAGGAACTTGGTAATTTATATTCCCCATCAGTAGTTCAGCCAGCCCACAGAGAACTGGATACCCTTGTTTGACCAGCGTAAATATAAGAAAACCTTTACCTCCTTCTCAGGGGACTTCAATAGCTTTTTCAGGGGTGCACAGTACAAATCCCTTCTCTCAGATTCCTGGGACACCACAGTGCTCCACAGGACACCCTAACATAAATGCCACCCCCAAGCATCTTCCTGGCAACCTCCAGGGATGCCTCGGGGAAAAGAGTATTTTTGGTACATGCTCTAGGAAATCTGCTGCAATATTTAGGCCTCTTCTCTACACAAAGTGTGAGCAAGACAGAGAGCTATTTCAGAACTTGAATTAAACAATAACACTTAGGCATTAGCATGTGATTTATTGTGTATTTTAAGTTGCCATCTACCTAGATTGTTGACTTGCAGAGGAAGTTTCTTTCAGCTATAATCCATTTTGGTCTGGATATGTGGTTTATATAGAGGCGTGTATATAGAGGCAGCATGACACAAGTTTATTTCGATTAATATAATAGTACTCAAATTGCTGCCCTGGGCAGGGGGTTGACTTGCACAGGAAGGGGACACATTATGGTGTCAGCAGGCGAATAAGAGTCAATGCAGTGAGCATAATTTGGGGGAAAATCCTGCTGCCGAATAACTGGTGGTAATTGTATATTTAAACACAGGCACCAAGCATCATCTGTAATATCCAAAATTATTTAGAATATGGGGCAAATATCACGTGGGACCTTTGGGAAACATGTGCTGACCTGAAGCAGAAGCTGGCAGGCAGGTACGGGAAGTCTCTGCTTACTGCAACACAGCACAAAGGACCCTTCCAATTTTGTTTATGGAATTTTTGCTAATAAAATAAAAAGACTGATGATCCCATGCACTCATTCCAACAATTTCACATGCTGCAGAGTTCCATATTAAAAAAGGTCACCTGTTATTTACAATCCAGAAAAAAACCTATTGCAAGATACTGGAAGATGAACATGGTACATATTAAACTTATTTTGGCCAAGTTGCTAATTGGGATTTTGTTTTCAGGAGGTGCTTATTGAAGCAAAAATTGACACATCAGAAAGTTTTCTTATTTTCTTCCTTTCTCTCTAGATGTCTGTGAACTAGAGTGTGTTTTTCTTATTGTTTTATCATATTCAACAGCAGCAATAAATAAAAACCAAAGCACTGTAAAAGCAGTGATAACACAGAACTAACCAAACCAGCACCATCACACTGGTGTGTCAAGAAGCATACTGTTACACATGCTATACATCTTTACTGTTAAAGAATTAATGAATTTTCTATTGCAGAAAGTAAACTTTCCTTTCCAAGGTGTGAACACTGGAGAAAAAGATCTGCAAATCACTCAGCTCTGTTGGGTGCAAATGGTTCAAAAAGGAAAAAAAACTCTCTTAAAATTATTTTTTTTTTTTATCTTTATTTTTGCACAAGTATTTTTTCAGGTCTAAGAAAACCACAAACAGTTAATATGACCTTATGGTTTTTTTTAAAAAGTCATAATTTCTATTTGTAAAGGTTAAGGACTTCCTAATTAGACTTAATTTTTTATAAAAGGCTGAAAATCTTGAACCAAAGATGAAGCATTAAAAACAATAAGTGGTTTTTGTATGAACTTTTCAAGTATTGTTTTTGGCACCCAGATACTATAAAGTTTTTTATTTATATGATCAGATAGCATGAAAATTGCTTGTATGAACAGCAAAAGGGTAGAGTGTTGCTCTACGAGGGAAAACCTGCAGTACTTCTGTTTACTATATCCACTATGCCAAGGATAGGAATATTAAATCTAAATAAGAAGCTAAAATACCCCTTCACCGTGGCAATCTCTATGCTTGCTTCTCCAGACATGATCTACAAACAACACTTGCATCCCCAAATATGATCCAGTTTAGTACAGGCAGTGCTCAGATATCCACAGGCAAGGTGCAATTACCCTTTTCTTTCCCTGAAGTGAAAGGAAGTGGGAAGAGATCTAAATCCTTCACTTCCCCATCAGCACTCTGAAGACAGGAGACACTTCACCATTCTTAAAGCCTGGAAGAATAAGATGGAGGGATGTCCCTTCTCCTCAACCTCAACATTCTCCTCAACCTCAACATTGAAGACTTGTTCCCATTTACTAGTCAATCAACACCATTGACTCAAGAAAAGCAGTCCTGTGAAATATTGTACAGTTGCATGAGTGGTGTACCAGGACAAGCAAAGTGTGAGCCTCAGTGTTTAGCACTGCCCTGCTTGCTAATCCTTCTCTCCTCAGCTGAACCATTCCTCCTCAGTTTCATTTTGTTTTGAATGCTGATGAAGTAAAATTAACAGTCTGCTGCCCCGCATAAAGAAAGATATACAGCCAAAGAGACATTCAACATTGGATTCAATGATGCATTTGAAGATAACATGACACAACAAAGACACAAAGCAGACTTAACTACAAATGCTGAATAAATATCATTTCAGCTTTTAAAAAGAACTTACCAGAGCCAAAGGCAAATGCAAAGAGGATGCTGTGTGAAAAGGGATGGGAAAACAGAAAAGCAGGAAAAGGGAAAAGAGACTATGTGAGATTGTTGTTTCCTCTGAAAAAGAGCTTTTTTCCAAGAACCCCTTGAAGATGCTCTTACTACTCACACATATAAGCTACTTAGTTTTTATCCCCCTCTTTTGAAGATAAAGATTCAAAACTTGTAGTTCTGTCACAAACAAGGCTCCTACTGATCTCAGTGAATATTTTGGTTGTAAACATCCTTATGTGAAACCATAAGGATGAGGAGTGATCTCTCTGGGATCCTTTGAGTATTTTCTGTTTTCAGGAGTAAGACAAACCATGCCTCTACAAGGTTTCACTTGCAGTGGCTAGATGCTCACTGGGAGGCAGAGGAACCTGGACAGCCCCTGTACTAACCTGTCTGTGGATCCAGTGACGCTGAGCCCATGGTACTTTAGCAATTCCCTATGGATATCTGGAGAGCAGCAAAACTGTGACACCATGTAAAGCAACCCATCACCTGGGGTGTATAGGATCTTACATAGAGAACTCAGAACATGCAATAATAGGTATATAAAATATCTAAACTGGCTCTGCTAAAAATGTAATAAAGTTTTTTCAGTAGAAGTTATTAAAGAAATAAAGAAAATTAATCTCTGGGATGAAAAATACTCCCCCCAAAATACCACTGGCAGAGACGACAAAAACTAGTGACGTATCACTGTCTACATTTAGAAGTAGCAACGTATTAGTGTACCAGTCTATATGGTTTACATAAACATGCTAACAGGATGCTTTATTTTACAGAGATGACTTGCATTTGTATATGGTGCTAACTAAATCTCTTCATGGGCAACAAGGCAACATCACAGGCTTCCACTGCTGTCCTAAGGCTGAGGAACAAACAACAGCAACAAAGCAGGGTCTGCCCCAAGTCCTTCAGAGGACCAGAACCCATGTGAGGAAAGGTGACAAAGGCAGGGCAGCTCCTACCTACTACTGAAAGCCTACAGTGTTTGAATGCAAGCCCATAGTGATATCCCATCACTACTAACCTGCAACAGATTGTAACTATTATGGCTTAGAGCCAAAGACAAAGGGTTAGGAAGCAGCCTGTTCTAATCTTACTCCCATATATTCTTCACTCCAACCATATCAAAACCTTAGAGCAGCCTTCCAATACCTAAAGGAATCACCAAGAAACCTGGAGAGGACCTTTGGACAAGACTTTAACCTGCCCAAGGGGAGACTGAGATGAGCTCTTAGGCAGAAGCTCTTCCCTGTGAGGGTGCTGAGGCGCTGGCACAGGGTGCCCAGAGAAGCCGTGGCTGCCCCATCCCTGGCAGTGTTCAAGGCCAGGTTGGACACAGGGGCTTGGAGCAACCTGCTTTAGTAGAAGGTGTCCCTGCCCATGGCAGGGGTTGGAACTGGGTGAGCTTTAAGGTCCCTTCCAAGCCAGACCAGTCTGGGATTCTATGATTTAATGATTTTTTTCTTTAGAAGACATTTTTAATGGTTACACTTTTAAGAAATTTCACTGAAGAAATGCGAAATCTCTTCATATTTGTCAGTTGATATGAAGAACTCTTTCATTGCAAACACAAAGGAAAATCAAAATACACATCTAGGGAAGCATTTGATGTACTCATAATCATAGAATTATAGAATATTTAGTGTTGGAAAGGACCTTAAGATCTTCAAGTTCCAACCCCCCTGCCATGGGCAGAGACACCTTGCTCTAAATCATATCACCCAAGGCCTCGTCCAGTCTGGCCTTGAATACTGCCAGGGATGAAGCATTCACAGCCTTCCTGGGCAACCCATTCCAGTGCCTCACCGCCCTAACAGGAAAGAATTTCCTTCTTATATCCAATCTAAACTACCCCTTTTTCAGTTTTAACCCATTACCCCTTGTCCTATCACTACAGCCCCTAATGAAGAGTCCACCCCCAGCATCCCTATAGGCCCCCTTCAGATACTGGAAGGCTGCTATGAGGTCTCCACGCAGCCTTCTCTTCTCCAGGCTGAACAACCCCAACTTTCTCAGCCGATCTTCATATGGGAGGTGCTCAAGCTCCCTGATCATCCTTGTGGTCTCCTCTGGACTTGTTCCAACAGTTCCATGTCCTTTTTAGGTTGAGGACACCAGAACTGCACACAATACTCCAAGTGAGGTCTCATGAGAGCAGAGCAGAGGGGCAGGATCACCTCCTTCGACCTGCTGGTCACACTCCTTTTAATGCAGCCCAGGATACGGTTGGCTTTCTGGGCTAATATCATACACACAGTCTGATATAAAGCACATTTAGTTTTCTAAGTATTTTTGTACATTCATTTCATTTGCAAAAATCTTGCCTTTACATTTTTCACAGGAAACTATTTATTTTTGTTTTTTTTTTTCTTTTAAGAAAAGAAAGCCCAAATTGTAGGGTTTTAAAATAAAAGCATCAATATTTAATAGATGTAATCATCTCAGCTGTCGTGATAACGTTGTACGAAAATATACCACAGGCAAGAATATCTCTGTTCCAGCTCCAGCTGCCAAATCCACTTATAAATATGAATTATCAGCTGAAACTGTATCGTTACTGAGGGATCATGGTCATTTTACGAGATTTTGAAAATTGAGGTCCAAAATGGAATGAAAGTATTTACCTGTAAATAGTATATCTCCCATACAAGAAAGTGCATGCTTACATTTCTTGTGCTATCTTCAAGATGATGTGAAGCTCCTCTGTCCCTAGCTCAGATGTACCCACAACCCTATGATGTCCACCTTTGGCACTGATTTTATGCCACAGATCAATACTAGATACATACAAACAAATACTTCTCTTTTTCATTGGCACCTACAGGACCAAAGGGAAACTCTGATCTTACCTGGAAAACAGAATTCAGCATTCAATCCGTGCACTTAATGCTCACACTAGAAAATGCTTCTATTTATCCACAGAAATACTAGAGAAGAACATAAGCAAAGACAAGTAGTTCCCATTACGCATTAGCTGGTGGCCTCCAGAGCAAGAACTGCTTAAGTGTGTGAATTATCCAAGTGTGCTGTGTATTTTTTTAAGACAGGAAGCCCAAACCACTGCAGTGTACTGCAGGCACTGTGGCACAGCATCTGCTGAAGGAAATGTTACTCCAGAAAGCAAAACATGGCATGAAACAGTTTAGTTTTAACCTTTTATCTGACAGGGTCATTTTTCTTTTTACTCCTTTTCTACTGACACTATTAATGGGAAATCAGAAGTTAAAAAAAAAAAAGAAACCTGCTTTGTGATAAACAAGCTACTTTTACAACAGAGGAGGAGGAAAGATAGTGAGGAAATCATTAAAATCTTTAGTGTTTACTGAAAAGTGACTGTAGAAGCTCTTTCTAGCCCACGGATCTTGTCAGTGACTTCCAGCACTGCTGGCCTCAAAATGTCATCTTCTGGTGGTTTCCATGACCCTGCTTTCACCCAGTTACCCCTATCTTTACAACTATTCTTTTAATGCATCTTTCAGACGCTGCTCCTGGCTTTCCCATGACACACGAGTTTGGCCTCAACAGTGGACCAGCAGTATTTGTCTAAAGCTTCACATCAGGGAAGCACCGCAGCCTCCAGCTCCAGGCTGCGGCTCAAAGATCACATCTTACTGAACCTCAGTTACTGTCTGCAAAAGAAACCATCCAAGTAATTTTATCACTTTATCAATGGAGAATAGTTATTATGGAATCCATACTCACAAAACAAACAGCATCTTGCACTTCCCAAATGACATCAGTTTTTACACGGGGAAACGGCAGGGAGCAGTGGCTTGTTCAAGATCTCATAGAATCACAGAATACCAGCACGGAAGGGACCTCAAGATGTGGTGACATTGGCAAAATTCATGAAGGTAAACTTATCCCATCACCCAGATCACTGATGAAGACACTGAACAGTGCCTGGCTCCAGAAATTATCTGTATACTGAGGCACTGAAGAGTGATTTTCAGAAGGGTGTTTTCGCTAGTTATAAAGCACAGTGATGGCCTGGATGAAGTTGACTACATACAGCTGCTGGCTTTACAAACTTTTGCATTTGCCCGCAATAAATAATGGGCTTTCTTCTGAAGGACCACTCCTGTCATCCCTGGAGTTCAACAAGTCCCTTCAGACCAGATGACATGTGAGGTGTCTAGGAGGAACCTGCCTAGTCTGGCAGTTACTTCCATACCCTTTCCTACCCAACAGGATGACCTTTTTCTTTCTAACAACCTGATTTAATGAAAAAAATTACTTCAATTTTTCGTTACAGGGAACTGGTTTCTGTTATCTTCAAAAAACCAAAATTTTAGTTCATAATAGCCATTTTCTAGTCAATCCATACAAATCAGTCAGGAGAGGAACAGCACAATGAAAGCTAAAAGACTAAAGATTTTGAAGAGGTCACAGAAGAAAACTTCATATTAAAGTCTATTTACTAGATAAAGTCCATGTGTTACTACATATAGATGGCTAAAGAAACCCTCCATCCTGCAAATTAATGTGAGTTAGATTTAGACAAACGATTCATTGGTAGGAACATAAAAACAAACAAAAAAAGAACTAAAAAAAAGAAAAAGAAAGGAAAAAGAAAGGAAAAACGGCGAAACAGGTGAACTACTGGACCAAAAAAGCTATTGAAAAATATAAAAATATAAAAAAAAATTAAAAAAGAATACAGTGCTCAACAGCACTTGACTATTTTCTATAAGGGGATTCTAAAACATGCCTTATTCTAAGGATGAAAAGCATCTGCACCACGAATGAATACAATATTTAAAGATAGTAGAGGGAAAAATAGATACATTTGCCACAGATCCCATGCTAATTCAATGAATTTACAGCCTCTGAGACTTCTCTGTTCGGAACAAAACATATTAGCTGAAATTAATACAATTTTATTATGCACCTATAAATAAATGATTAATTTCCAGGCTTCAAACAGATCCTGTTTTGTAGAGTCCTACATTTCAAGCAGCTCAACACAGTAGAAGTCCAGCTCATATTTTTGTACAATAAGCAATATATAAAAGGCGCTTTCAAAAGTTAAACATAAAGAAGTGAAAATTACCTTAACAAGAAAAAAGCCTAGCTCACAGTGCTTGTAAGGCTGTGCTAACTTCTCTGTGCTAACTGCTAGCTGCAGTCTGGTAAACAGGACTGCAGACATACAATTTACCAAGCTAAATTTGGTGGAAAAAGTAATAGAAATGCACATTATTGGACTGATTTATTTTGAAGACATTATTTTCAAAGGAAAATTGAATTCATGGGAAAAATAGCAATGTGCTAACCTTCACCATAGCTTCCACCTCCATAATGATGGCACTGAGGTGGGAGCCTGAGAAGTACCCTGCACACCGAGATGAGACATAGCTCCATCCTGGACACCACCCAGAAGACTGCTCTTGCGTTCCAAAAGTGCTGTGGGGTTTTTCTCATTTCAGTGGGTTCCCTTCTGTACATCCTCAAGCCTCCCCCTCCTTCTTTTAACCCTCCCTTCAGAAGTCCAATATTACCACAGAATTGTATTAGAATATTTTTGGTTGGAAGGGACCTTAAGTCTCATCCAGTTCCAACCCCCTGCCATGGGCAGGGACCCCTTCCACTAGAGCAGCTTGCTCCAAGCCCCTGTGTCCAACCTGGCCTTGAACACTGCCAGGGATGGGGCAGCCACAGCTTCTCTGGGCACCCTGTGCCAGCACCTCAGCACCCTCACAGGGAAGAGCTTCTGCCTAAGAGCTCAGCTCAGTCTCCCCTCTGGCAGGTTCAAGCCATTCCCCTTGCCCTGTCCCCACAGGCCCTTGTCCCAAGCCCCTCTCCAGCTTTCCTGCAGCCCCTTTAGGCACTGGAGCTGCTCTAAGGTCTCCCCTTCAGGAGCCTTCTCTTCTCCAGGTTGAACCAGCCCAGCTCTCTCAGCCTGGCTCCAGAGCAGAGTTGCTCCAGCACACACATTTCCTCTAATTTGATCTTTCCTGCTTTCAGAGAGGTAGCTGAAATAAGTATTTGCTTGACGCATGGACAGGGGTGTCATTGATGGATAGAGCAGGATGGCTCTACCCAGGAAGGGCATGAGTATAGGTCAGAACCAGAAAGAAAAGCTGCATTTTCTGTTTTGTTTTGCTGCACTTTTCTGTGCATGGCTGACTACCAGCATCAGAGGGAAACAGCTTAGAAATTGCAGTGAGAGTTGCTCCCAATCTCAACTCTCTTCTTCTCCAAAATTGCATGGAAATAAAGACAGTGGTTTGAACTAAATATTCCTATTATCTTTCCTCTTCTCGTGTTCTGGCTGTTTACAAGAAGTCCTAGAAAAAAAAAGTTATGTAGATAGACTTTCATCACAGCAATGATGTCCTAGTCCTTTTACCCTAGTGTGAAACCAGTTTGAATCCCAGCACTACACATCTCAGCAGTCTACCCTAATTCCATTCTGGTTTTGCAAAACTCACAGAGAACGAAAACATGCAAGATTATTTACTCATTTATTTCATCAAGGCTTTCTTCTCAGTCTGGTTTTGTGGACGCTAGAAGTGAAGTTTTACTTCCAGCTCATTCTGATCCAGAGCTCAGGTTCAAACTGCTCAAAAGAGGAGCTTCTGCACAGCTTTACCTTCAACTCTTGGGTATCATCTGGGACAAGATACTGAACTCAACCACTTCTTAAACATAAAGAGCTCCAGCATTCTTAAGTATCATTATAACTCCATTTCACAAACCTCAGAGTTAATTTGGGATATATTATGTTCCCAATAAAAACTATTCTAGCTCATGATTTCTTCTCTTCTGTATAAAAAGGTGGTTAAAAACACTCATGTCTGTGTCTAATTGGCCTACAGCTATGCTTTAATTAGGTAAGTCGTGACGAAATGTTCCTAACAAACCCCATGCTGTGCATATTCAATACACCTCCAAGGTTTAAAAGGGATCAAAAAACCCCCAGATGTCAGCTATACAAGTCCTTCAAAACTAAAGTCAAAGTTACTTAAAGTATGTCAGAAATGCTGCATGTTTTAAAATCTGGCTTTGACTGAATGTGCCAGCTCTTCCCACCTGATGGGTAGTGCTGGTTTCAGATACCTGCACCTGCTGTATGGCTGAGAATAAAGCATGCTTTGATCAGGGATGTAGCTTCATCAGATCAGACTGATCAGGTTGGTAGCTTCAGCATCACTCAGTTGCTGAGGCTAATATTCAGTGAAGTTGGTATTTGACTGGAATTTTAAATGGCTTTGTGTGTATATAAATAATGCTATCGCCATGCACTGTCTGACTGCACCCATTCTCCACTGGGGAACATCGCCACATCAGGAGCTTTTCTGAAGTCCAGAACCATATTACAGCCAGACACTGCACTAAGATATGGAATTATAAGCAGAACAAAAGTAATTTTCTGTTAACTCTGTAACTATATATCTAAATATACTTATGAAAAACAACCTCTACTTGTGTTGAACATTTCCCCTGGGCAGCAGGAAAAAAAAAGAAATCCTGTTATTTCAAAAGCTGCAATTATTTAGCAGTCATAGTAGATTCAGTGCCAGATTGTTTACGCAGTTCCTATGAACAATGATGCAGACAGTGTCTAAATTGAGTTCACTCTTTCCCCCGGCATAGTGAACTGTTTGTCTAAGCTAGTAAATGTACATATTAACCCAGCCACCTCATAGGAAGCCTGTTCTATACTCTGCTCAATATTTTCTTGTTAAACTAATCGGAACCATTTGCTCAAAAGACTTTTGAGAGCTTCTCCCTCACAACTGGAATATACACATTTCACATGCTGAATTTGAGTAGTCTCAAAGTCCCAAGTGGTTTTAACAGATAATCACTACTGTGAGCTGTAAACACTTTCCCAGCAAGCCACGAGCATACCACTGAAACCAACATAAAGCACTTTTAGGAATCTGAAGAATACTAGAAGCATGGAAAAGCCACTGGAATACTGCTGACATACATACATTATCAGTCACAGACATTTTTCAGTCTTGGAAACTCTCCTGCCTTCTTTTTTTAATAACTGAATTTTGGCAGCTGCATTAATTCATGTTAATCTTGTAGCTTAATGGGAACCACTCCATAACTGAGGGCAGTTCACCATTCATTTAATTAAGGACCTTTCATAACCAATAATCAAACCGATGGCCAATCATTCTTGTCACCAAACCAGAGCCAGAAGGCAAAGAACAAAAAAAGGTCTAATGAAAGCTGCATTTCATCATGTCTTATAAATAGAGCATTGGGATAGCAACACTGCATAAGCACAGTGATGCCAAGTTTCCTCTTTCTGTGACACTCTGCCCCAGTTCTGATTTTAAAGATGTGATATTTCAGAACAAGGCAATTTTTGCCTGATAAATGCTGGTGCAACCTGTTCTTAAAAACTACTTGCATGTGTCTGTAAACTCATAAAAGTTGTAACACACGGTCAAAAACCAGTAATTTATTTATTCTTTAGAGACATGAGCATGCAATGCAGTGAGATCTACATATCTTGACTGTGTTATGGAAGTACCTGGATGACTTGTTCTGCAGTACATTGCTGCAGAAAGTACTATGGAGAGCTCCATAACAGGCAGCAAACCACTCCAAGGGCAAATGAAACCACTTCTCTTGTTCCAATATATATTCATGCAGTTCTCAACTTACTGTACAAGAGATAGAAGACTACTCTCAGAAGTGAGCCAGCTGTAGGCTCCTCTCTCCGTGGGGACAAAGATACAAACTAGAAAATCAGAGCTGAGCAGCCAAGGGTCAGGTTAAGTACTGGGAGCCGCTTCTAGTTTTCTGCCTAAAACATTTAGTTGAAAAAAAAAAAACACCCAAATTTCTGTGAGTTTGTGTTTTTTCCAGTTTTGGTATTTTTTTATTTTTTTAACAAGCTGTTTAAAATGTATGCAGACATCTGTTGTTTTTATTTCTCAAACCTGGCCAGCAATATGGGGAAACTCTCATTTCATTTGCATCGTCTTTACTTGTCACTTTCAATTTTTGGGGGGAAATATGTAACATTATCTTCTAATTGGAAATAGCATGGGGCTAAACCATGCTAACATAGTAATTACAATACCATAGTATAAAAGATTCCTAGCAGTACTATTAGATGTTCGTAGAAGCAGCTGACTGCTATATGCAGATGCCATTGCTGAGGAACTGCACAGTGAAAGAAAAAATACCTCTGTTTCCCACTGTGCTTTGCCTTACCCTGTTTGATGATCGGAAGAGATTTATTTCACACTTTAATGTAAATACCAAAGTGATAAAGAAGCTGGATCATGTGGAGCTTCTCCTCACCCCACTCCCCCAAGTCCTTCTCCTCATGGCTGCTCCATCCAGTGTCCCCCAGCCTGTGCTTGTGCTGGGGAATGCCCTGACTCAGGAGCAGCAACTTGACCTTAAGCAGTTCTTTGCATCTCATTTAGCACTTATGCCCATAGGTGTGGCCCTAAAACCTAGAACCAAATAGAATATTTGATTTAGAGATGGTTGAAGCAGCTAGCTGGAGCAGCAAACTGTGCCACTGCCTGGGATGGAGAACACCTCTGTTGGTTAGAGACCAGTTGAGCAATCTGGACATCCATAAATCCATGGGTCTAGATGGGATGCACCCGCGGGTGCCCAGGGAGCTTTACCAAGTCTTGGGAAACGGGAGAGGTGCCTGAGGGCTGGAGGAAAGCAAATGTCACTCCTGTCTTCAAAAAGAGCAAGAAGGAGGACCCGGGTAACTATAGACCGGTTAGCCTCACCTCCATTCCTGGGAAAGTGATGGAACACCTTATCCTTGGTGCCATCTTAAGGCATATCAAGGATAAGAGGGTTATGAGGGGCAGTCAACATGGCTTCACCAAGGGGAAGTCATGCTTGACCAATCTCATAGCCTTTTATGAGAAAATAACACGGTGGATGGATGATGGCAGAGCGGTGGATGTGGTCTACCTTGACTTCAGCAAAGCGTTTGACACAGTCTCCCACAGCATCCTCGCAGCTAAATTGAGGAAGTGTTGTCTGCATGATCAGGTAGTGAGGTGGACTGTGAACTGGCTGAAGGAGAGACGCCAGAGAGTTGTAGTCTATGGGGCGGAGTCTAGTTGGAGGCCTGTATCTAGTGGAGTGCCTCAAGGGTCGGTACTGAGCCCGGTATTATTTAATATATACATCAGTGATTTAGATGAGGGAATTGAGTGTACTATCAGCAAGTTTGCTGATGACACTAAGCTGGGAGGGGTGGCTGACACGCCAGAAGGCTGTGCTGCCATCCAGAGGGACCTGGACAGGCTGGAGGGTTGGGTGGGGAATAACTTGATGAAATATAACAAAGGAAAGTGTAGAGTCCTGCATCTGGGCAGGAACAACCCCAGGTTCCAGTATAGATTGGGGAACGACCTGTTAGAGAGCAGTGTAGGGAAGAGGGACCTGGGCGTCCTAGTGGATGACAGGATGACCATGAGCCGACACTGTGCCCTAGTTGCCAAGAAGGCCAATGGCATCCCGGGGTGTATTAGAAGGGGGGTGGTTAGTAGGTCGAGAGAGGTCCTCCTTCCCCTCTACTCTGCCCTGGTGAGACCTCATCTGGAATATTGTGTCCAGTTCTGGGCCCCTCAGTTTAAGAAGGACAGGGACCTGCTGGAGAGAGTCCAGTGCAGGGCAACTAAGATGATTAAGGGAGTGGAGCATCTCCCTTATGAGGAAAGACTGAAGGAGCTGGGTCTCTATAGTTTGGAGAAGAGGAGATTGAGGGGTGACCTTATTAGTGTATATAAATATATAAAGGGGGAGTGTCATGAGGATTCAGCCAGGCTCTTCTCAGTGGCAAACAATGATAGGACAAGGGGTAATGGGTACAAACTGGAACACAAGAGGTTCCACTTAAACTTGAGAAGAAACTTCTTTTCAGTGAGGGTGACAGAACACTGGAACCGGCTGCCCAGGGAGGTTGTGGAGTCTCCTTCCCTGGAGACATTCAAGACCCGCCTGGACACGTTCCTGTGTAACCTTATCTGGGTGTTCCTGCTCCGGCAGGGGGATTGGACTAGATGATCTTTTGAGGTCCTTTCCAATCTCTAGCATACTGTGATACTGTTGTCCTATGCTGTATTCCAGAGTCACATTGTCAGGGCTACTTACAGTGTAACTCCTGTCATTGCCCTTGGTGGAAATCAACCTACAGTCACTGAGCACCCAGACACACCACTGTGCTCAGTGCTGCCAGCAACAGATAAGTTCCCTTCTCATGGAAAATAGCTTCTTTAATGAGCTATTTGGCAGAGTATCTCTGCAACTGGTGCAGGCTAATCCACAAAATAAAAAGTTTAAAAATTAAACCATTAATAGATCTTTTACAGTTGTACTTCCAACATTCATTCTGCTGTGGATTCAAAGGGATTTCTGCATTAACATTTTTCCATTAAACATAAACCTGTAGATCATACCCAGACACAGCAATTTTCCTATGATCAGCCAAGTGAGCATCTGTATCACAGAGCTTGTTAGGTATATTTATTTTTAATAGGATTGAATTTAAACACCATTATCAGAAAATGGCAACATTGGAGTTTCACTCAAGTGCTTTTTATAAGTGTCAGGTGCAGAATAAGTATTTGATACTCATGATGCATTGACAAGCATTACATTTCCAGATTAGTCTGAATTAGGTACTCAACTCCCATTCCATCCATGGCAATAAAAATTAGCTGACTGTCCTTCAATCTCGCACAATTACCAGGATGAGCTTCCCTGTACCTGCAAGTAGGCATTCACCTCATTATTCACAGACTCCATTAAAGGAAAATCACTCAGAACAAATTCTTCAAACTGCGTTAAAAGCAGAATCAGACAGTACTCGAAAAGGAAAAAAAAGCTTAAATACTCAAAGAACAGAATAGTGTTCACTGAAGTACAACTTCACTGCAAGTACTAGCCAGTATCAACAGCAGATTAAGCTGGTAGAAGCTTTGTGTAATTAGGTACAGAATAATACATGCGTATAATACTATATGCATATAACATATAACATGATATAATATGATACGATAATTATATTGTTATATAGAAGTATGTTTCTCCCCATAAAGGATTAAGTCAGGCCTGGAGCTCACACACAGAAATAAACATACGCATATATAAACGTATCTTCTGTTCATATAAAAACACAGGCATACAGAAGAGACCTTTAGTGTTCTATGTACCTACATACAATAAAACAATGTCAAATCTCGAATCAATCTACAAATATTCTGGTCCCAATGCTATACTCTGATGAGAAGCTCCACGGATTAATATAACACTGTTTAAAAGGGAAAAATAAATAATTTTATCAGCTTTAAATTTGCTGTAGTGTTGTTAACACTCGTGCCTACTCAAATATTTTGCCTGTCTGAAGGGCATTCAGTCTTGACGCAAATTTCTTGGCTCATTGAAGGTGCTGGATAAGCCAGTCATTCTGTTTGGACTGCTTGGCCTGCTTGGTTGAACTGCTTCATGTAGTTTAAGATATATCAAAAAAAAAAAAACCACCACCAACAAAAAGCATCAGAACATCAAGCATGTTCACACGTAAAATGAAAACTGCAAAAATTTCTGCAAAACTCTGCTGATTCCAATACTTGCACTGACTCAGCAGGACCGCAGACATGCCAGGCATTTAGCCATGCATGTGCTATCTCGGTCCGTATCTCTATCCTATTAATAAAATACTCTTCACACAGCAGTCTCAGCAAGGGCAGACCCTTTCCCTCCTCCACAGAATCATAATTTGGGTTGAAAAGGACTTTAAGATCATCTAGTTCCAGCCTCCTGTCACAGGCAGGGACACCTTCCACAGGACCGGGTTGCTCAAGGCCCTGTTCAACAGACCATCCTTCAGAACTGTTGCTGTCCTTATGTTTGTTTCCTCTTTAACTGCACCCCTCCAGAAAGCAAAAACAAACCCTTGAAAAGCGGTAAATAACCTTTTGAGATCAGTTAATGGGGCACCCCCATAATATTATTTTACTGTCACTGTTTGTGTTTAGCACGGTGCGACGGAAACACCCACTGTTAGCAGTGCAACGGTCAGTACCTGATTTTGAAAGGGAAATGTTTCAGCTTCAGTGGCATAAAATTAATTTTATACACCCTCTGAATGTATTTTTCCTGGATGGAAGATATACCTGGCTTCTGAGAAGTCATTGAACACTATCGATTAAGTAATATATTTTTAAAATTCTCTAAATAAAGGAGAGTGAAAACAAAAGACTTATTGATCCATCTATTTCAGAACCTTTACCTTAGAAAGCCTGGTTCCATTGCAGCAGTATTTCCAACAGAGCTTGTGTTGCCTGTTCCACATCAATACCCTGAAAAAGTCATCTCTTCCCAAAGGCTAAATTAAGTACTTGACTTTCATATTTTCAGGTGATGATAACATTATTTTTTTCTCATCTCAGTAAGAACTAGACCTCTCAACTCCATCAACCTTCTGGGAAAGGGTAAAAGGATGTCACATTGGATGCTTCTGTCTGATTGACTTGACAGAGGAGCTGGAGGGGTGGAAAACCTACATTACCATGTCACAAACTCAAAGCTATACTAGCAGGAAATATAGGGAATGGTATCAAAATGTCTATTTCCACAGAATTTTTCAGTATTGAAACTTATCAAGAAAAAGAATAGGTGACAGGCAGTCTTTGCTTTGGGGAGAGGTTGGGGCTTGTGTTCCCTTGTCTTATTTTTGCCTAAAGTAAATCATTGTGAGATTGAGCATATATTACTGTGCTGCTTTATCCTGCCAGTTCACATGTACATATATCCTGTTCCATAAAGAATCACAGAATACCAGGTTGGAAAGGACCTCAAGGATCATCTATCCAACCTTTCTAAGCAAAGCATGACCTAGACTATATGTCCCAGCACTCTCTCCAGCCAAACATTAAGTGTCCACTGCTTTCATTGGGAGACCACTTTCAAGTCCACCACTTTCATAGGGATATTATTCCATTGGCTGGTTGTTCTCATTGCAAAAGATTTCCCCTTGTGTCCAGTCTATAAACTCAGAGCAGAGGACAATGAAATAGTCTGTTTTGTGCTTGATTTCCTCAACAAGATCGCTAGACATGAACAAAATTAACCCACTCAACAACATGGGATAGCACAGAAACAGATCCTTAAGTTGCTCAAGTTTTCTTGGGTTCACCAACTGCTGCACTGTCCATCCACTGAAAATTTGCCTACTCCTCTACAGGTTTGTAACAGTGGATAATATTTTGTATTTTTGGGAATCGGTTTTCCAAATATACCACTCAGGTACATCACGGGGTTTAACATTAGCAATAGTCTGTAACTGTTTTTGCAAATATTTCAGGACCAATGCAGTTTTGAGACCAACTTAAGCAGCTCTCACAAAGAAAACGTTAACGGGCTTCTCATTTTTCTTGCTTTCCTTGCTGTGTCAAGCCATGTTACACTGATGTGGGTTTCCTTCTTAATACTACTTTCTACTTAAGTGATTCATACACAACAACAGGATCCATGCCTGCTTTATGCAGTACTTTCCATGACCTTGATCTCTGAATAACCATTTTGCTAAAGGAATTTATGCAGCAGAGCCAGAAGTAAAACTGATTTAACCAAGATGCGCAGTGCTTACAGTCAGTCACCCTTGTTGAAAACCCAGGTGAATTTATAAGCCACTTGTCTCATGTAGACTTAACTTTGATGTAGCTTTTCTTCCGCAATAGCAAACAAACCCAGTGCTAAAAACACTTCATATTAAGAATTTCTTAGTAAAAGGCATGTGCATAGTAAAAATGTTTCCGGATTGCAGTCAAGTTATTTGTAACTTATACATATGGATGTTCAGAAAAAGCAAGTTTTTCTCAGCAAAAACTGTCTTTCAAATCCAGGTGGGTTTTTTTTTGGCATTTGCTGCTACTTTCTTTTACTCTAGACAGTGACTTAAGAGTATCTAAAACTAGCATTCCTGACCCAACACCACTAGAGAATTGTTACCTTCTCTATTCCTCCTTAAGGGACACTTTATGGAAATAAAATAAGGAATATATCAGCTCAATCTTGATTAATTTAAAAATTGCTGCCTGATTCAGAGGTATTGATAGAATTATTTTCAATATGTGCATTATTATGAAAAGACTAGTCGACATAACTTTCAGACAATGCAGTGCTCTTCCCCTCCTGTATCCATAGAATATCCTTGACACAATTAAAAGACAATCCAAATACGAAGCACGAAGAAAAAAAAAAAGGAGGTATGACAGCATATCAGCAAATCTATCAGTTCAGTTATAACACATACAGAAACCTGGGGGTTTATAGAATTAGTTCTCTCCTAGATCTCTACCAGGACCTGAAATCCCAAGCCTTTTTCCCACTACCAAACAGGGCTGCAATCAGAGCGAGATTCTACCTCTAGGTACAGGATATAGAAATTCTTTTATTCTGGATCTTGTCACTTTCAGAACAATTTGGGTGTTGGGGCAGAGCTAAAATACATAATCAATCTTTCAGACTTGCTTAACACAACATGAAACAGAAAAGCTGTATAAAAAAAAAAAACAACCACAAACAAACAAACAACCCTCAGAGGGCAATAGGGAACAATCCCAAAATACAATTCTGAAAGCTAGAAAATATTTTAAAAACAACTGTAGTTGACACTGGTTAACACATTTAATCATCTTCAAACATTTATTTAAACACTAAGCTCTCTAAAGCTATCAAGCACGCAGATGGTTTATATAGTAACTGGGTTATCTGCACTGGACCCTTTCATTTTCATTGCATAGAGAGGTGTGGCAAAATATTGCTAAAAGTCCATGATACAAAATTGAAATTTAGCAAAATATATTATCTTTTCGTGCAAATTTATTCACCTCTTCCCATTTTAGACCTATGTCCAAGAGAGTAGGTTATTTTTAGCTCTTTAAAAACACTGTCAAGAACTCCATTGTGAAATGTTTTCTGATTCTTGTAAATATCCTCATTATTTAAAAGATCAAAAGCATCTTGCTACCATGTGATGTAGCTAACTTTGATCTGATATCATCTATTCAGACTTCAGAGAAGATAATTATTGGACTGTTAATTTTTCTTGCACTCTGATTGCAAATGTCTCATTTATTCCCCTTCACACTACAGACTATGCTAATATTAAAAAATATGGGTCTTGAACAAAATACTGATGGGCAATTTATGGTTTTTCTAAATAAACAAGCATATTAACTCTAAGGAAACACAGAAATATTTGCATTTTTGTCTAGCCAGGTAAGAAAAGAAAACTCTCAATCAATTATTCTGTTTATGAGATACAGTGATTACATGAGAAACTTCAGTGCTTTTGAGAGATTCCTACCAATAAGGATGAATTCAGAAAATAAACAGATTCTGAACAAGTTCAGAGTTCTGTCACATTACTCTGCAAAGAAAGTTATCAGGGGATCTCTGTCATCATCTCTCCAGTTTAGTCATGTAATATCCTTTGAATTCTGTGAGCATTTTCTGTTACTAATACAAACATTCACGAACATGGTGTTCATTTTTCAGTTAAGTCTGTCACAAATGAGTGATTTGCTCATGAAAATAAGAAATGTACATCAATATTGCGCCTAAGTTACAACATTCTTTTTTTTTCTTTTTTTTTCTTTTTTTGTTTTTTAATTCTGTATTTGTGAACTTCCTATGTGAACAGAAACTTTATCAAATAAACTTTTGCTCTACCAACAAGGGTGAATGCTACTGTGTTGGGCCAGGGCAATGCCGTTTTAGTTTTCCCTTGAGACTGCATAGAATCAGCAATTGTGAGTTCTTTCATCTTTGTGTTAGTCTAGTTTCATTCTTATCACTACCTTGGTATTCTGTCTTCTGGAGAGATTTTTATCACCTTAAACTCACCCTTATAGTTATGTCATTTTGCCATTGCATTCCTCTCAATGCGCATGAAAATTTATGTACCCTTAGTTTCTACATGACACAGAACAGAAGGCAAAATGAAGCAAAGTTAGATGCATTAGAGACTGACTGCAGACAGGAATAAATTTTTCAATAGGTACATGAACGTCTAAGATGCAAATCTCCTGTTAATTTTCACAGGAACTGCATGGTCAGACATGATCTATGTCATGATCCTCCTGCCACAGTTGTTCTCACCAGCAGACATTGCAGTCTCTTGCTGGGGAAAAATATTGGTGTTTCTACTTCTCAAGTAACAGTTAATCCCTGCTGCACACTAGATTTTGAGTCAACACATTCTGGTAAGGCAAATAAAGTGTACTGCCCAACAACTTACCTGCCTTTTCAATATTTGATTCCTTGTAATGAAAATGATTCCGTAGTTAATAAGCTTCCACAATTATAAAGTCACGTTTTTATTTTTATCCAGTAAAAGAATGTATCACATTAATGTACCTAAAGAAATAGAACTGAACCCTCCATCACCACTAATTACTATATTTTATTATGGCTTCATAAAAGGATATTGTTATACAAGCACTGAATATCCTATAATCCAAATTAAGGCTCTATTCACTAATGAAAGTATTTTTCACGCATAAGCTTTAAAGCCGGAATGCAAAATGAACAGCACATTGAAACACGTTATTGTTTGACTAAGTACTAACTATGCCGTTCTTCAGATCTTACTGAGTAACACTAATGTGCTCTGCTATTGTTCAGTGGTTTAAATAAAGCAAAAAGGAAAAAGGCAGCTATTAGATTTAAACAGATTTTGGATTTCATTAATATTTGTCATGAGGAAGGAGTGTGGAGGAAAGCAGGTTCTGTCAGAGGGTGCTTTCGTTAGATTTAACAGTGAGAATTCTGAAAACATCACTGCTGAGTGAGGACTTCCATACATGTATCCGAATTTTTTGTAAATTTGATGAGAAGATGCTAAATACACTGATTTTTCTTTTCTCACCATGTTGGCTGCTCATGACAAATAAGTAAAAACCCGAAAAGCTTTCAATCTGTTTTCCAACCCGCTGTGCTTAATGTCATGCACAACAGATACAACCATTTTAAGGCCAAAAATGTGGCTTCAGGAAAAAGAAATAAAAGGACCATGCGCATTAGGCAGTAGCAATTAGCATCTGAAAATGTAAGATGTTCAGCAGCAGAAAGACTATTGAGCATGGTGGAAGGTATTTAGAGATTCACAGGATGGCTTTCATAGGTGTGAATACCTGAGCAGACCAGGGGAGGGACTTGTACAGTTTGCAGTTATTTGGAGTTCTGAACATAAAGTCATTCCGGAAAACCACAGTTCATGTACTCACCCATCACTGACAGCTCTGCAGAGCCACTGCTGTTCTCATTTTTGTAGGTGACCACACATGTGTATGTTCCAGAATCATCTTCAGTCACATTCGATATGAGGAGGTTACTCCCAGCCAGCAAGGAATATTTTTTGGACCTGAAACATTGGTAACGTGTTCGCAGTGTGTTAAGGTGTTATCACAATGTAGAAAAATACACACAGTATATTACACCCTAAGTAATACTCGGCTACTATCTTTGCTGCTAACAGCTTTGCCCTTCAATTTTAACTAGCAGCCAGATCACAATTATGACCAAATTCCACACTTGGATTTGGTGCAGAGGTCATAGTATCAGCCATAGTATTAGACAGGGTCAGAACTGGCTCCCAAAGTTATCACAGAATCACAGAACAGTCTAGGTTGGAAAGAACCTTAAAGATTGTCCAGTTCTAAACCCCTGCCAAGGGCAGGGGCACATTCCACTAGAGCAGGTTGCTTCAAGCCCCATCCATCCTGGCCTTGAACACTGCCAGGGATGGGGCAGCCACAAGATGAGTTATAGCAGCAGGTTAAGAGACACATCCAGCCTCATTATTATTTAGGAGGAAAAATCTCATGGCCTCCAAGTCCACCCTACTGAATTTAAAACATCACTCAGTGGTTTGCCTTTAGTTTGCCCTAGGAATGTAGCATTAAGATATGTGATGCACAAAGGACTGAGCTACCTGATGGGGAGCACTTCATCTCCTCGCAGCCATGTAAAGGTGGGAGGCGGGTACCCAGAAACGCAGCACTCCAGAACAGCATCCTTCCCTTCCATTGCCACCACGTTAGACGGTCGCTGCAGGAAGAACTGCTGCCTGTGCAAACCTGGATCTACAAGAGGAAAGAGACAGTTGTCATCCACTTGAAAAACACCCAAACCACTGAACAAAACAAAACAATATTCTTTTTGTAGGGAATGGGGGATATTAAACATCTGATCAATAACGGGCCCCAGAGACCACAGCTTTCATGGATTCTTACTGATGGGAAAAATAGAAAATCACTGTGCAAAAATATAAAAAGATTTGTATCAAATGGCAATCTTAGAGCTGCTTACTTGTTGAACCCAAAGGAGCAATTTGAAGGCAGACAAATACCAGCTTTTGGGAAAATGAGAAAGCACTGTTTATTAAACAGTCAAAAGGACTGATATGAAAGTCAGGTCTTGGAAAGACACAGGAAATGGTACAGTCATGGCAAGAAAAGACAGGGACATACATAAGGTTAAGAGTGGTACTGGATTGCTGAGGAAAATTCAGATGAAAAAAGAGTCATACAGAAAGTGGAAGCAAGGACAGGCGGCCTGGGAAGAGTACAGGGATATTGTCCTGGAAGCTAAGGACCAGGTTAGGAAAGCTAAGGCCCACTTAGAATTAAACTTGCCTAGGGATATTAAGGCTAACAGGAAGGGATTCTACAGGTACATAGCAAATAAAAAACAGACTAGGGAGAATGTAGGCCCCTCAGGAAGCTCTCAGGTGAACTAGTTACACAGGATTTGGAGAAGGCTGAGGTTGTGAATGACTCCTTTGCCTCGGTCTTCACTGGCAAAGGCTCTGACCGCATCACCCAAGTCTTGGAAGGCAGACGCAAGGGCTGTGAGAATGAAGACCTTGGGCCCACTGTAGGAGAGGAATTGGTTCGTGACCATCTTAAAAATCTGAACATGCACAAGTCCATGGGTCCTGATGAAATCCATCCGTGGGTCCTGAAGGAGATGGCAAATGAAGTTGCTAAGCCACTGTCCATCATATTTGATAGATCATGGCAGTCAGGTGAAGTTCCCGACGGCTGGAAAAAGGGAAATATAACCTCCATTTTCAAGAAGGGGAAAACAGATGACCCGGGGAATTACAGACCAGTCAGTCTCACCTCTGTGCCTGGCAAAATCATGGGGCAGATTCTCCTGGAAGGCATGCTAAGGCACATGAAAGTCAATAAAGTCCTTGGTGACAGCCAGCATGGCTTCTCTAAGGGGAAATCCTGCCTGACCAATTTGGTGGCCTTTTATGATAGGGCTACAGAACTGATGGACAGGGGTAGAGCAGTTGATGTCATCTGTCTGGACTTGTGTAAAGCGTTCGAAACTGTCCCACATGACATCCTTGTCTCTGAATTGGAGAGACATCAATTTGATGGGTGGACCACTTGGTGGATAAAGAACTGCCTGCATGGCCGCACACAAAGAGTTGTGATCAATGGCTCCATGTCCAGCTGGACACCAGTAACAAGTGGTGTCCCTCAGGGATCAGTGTTGGGACCGGTCCTGTTCAACATCTTCGTCGCTGACATGGACAGTGGGATTGAGTGCGCGCTCAGCAAGTTTGCCAATGACGCCAAGCTGTGTGGTTCGGTTGATACACTAGAGGGAAGGAATGCCATCCAGAGGGACCTTGACACGCTTGTGAAGTGGGCTGATGCCAACCTCATGATGTTTAACCATGACAAGTGCAAGGTCCTACACCTGGGTCAGAGCAATCCCAGGCACAGGTACAGGCTGAGCAGAGAAGAGATTCAGAGCAGCCCAAGGAGAAGGACTTGGAGGTGCTGGTCAATGAGAAAATGAACATGAGCCGGCTTCAGTGTGTGCTCACAGCCCAGAAAGCCACCGTAAACTGGGCTGCATCAAAAGGAGTGTGACCAGCAGGTCGAAGGAGGTGATCCCGCCCCTCTACTCTGCTCTCATGAGACTTCACTTGGAGCATTGTGTGCAGTTCTGGTGTCCTCAACATAAAAAGGACATGGAACTGTAGGAACAAGTCCAGAGGAGGCCACAAGGATGATCAGGGGACTGGAGCACCTCCCATATGAAGACAGGCTGAGAAAGTTGGGGCTGTTCAGCCTGGATACCTCATAGCAGCCTTCCAGTATCTGAAGGGGGCATATAGGGATGCTGGGGAGGGACTCTTCATTAGGGACTGTAGTGATAGGACAAGGGGTAATGGGTTAAAACTTAAACAGGGGAAGTTTAGATTGGATATAAGGAGCAAAATCTTTACTATAAGGGTGGTGAGGCACTGGAATGGGTTGCCCAGGGAGGTTGTAAATGATCCACCCCTGGCAGTGTTCAAGGCCAGGTTGGACAAGGCCTTGGGTGATATGGTTTAGTGTTAGTTGTCCCTGTCCATGGCAGGGGGGTTGGAACTTGATGATCTTAAGGTCCTTTCCAACCCTAACTATTCTATGATTCTATGATTAACAACACTGTTTCGGAGTTGCAAGAGGGAAGTTCATAAGTAGGGCAGGTGAGAGGAGACAAGGAAAGCTTTATGTTAGGAAAACACAAAAAATGAAGAATGAAATTACTTGAAAGGTCTGAATTGAGAAGGAATAAGTAGAAAGTTCTCTGCCCCAAATTCTTGTTTGCCCTGTTTATAAGAGGCCGTCTCAGACAACCCAGGAAGCACACAAACTATATCTCTGCCTCTGCCTGCTATGGGTTGATCATCACTGAGCAGGGTACAACCTACACCCAAATCCCACCCTTTATGTGTCGAATACAAGCAAACAGAACCATAAGCTGAGGAAACCAGTTGCTGTTTAATGAGTCTGTTCCTTCTCTTGAAAATGACTTCATTTCTTACCACAGATGTTGAAAAATATGTGCTGGACCACAGCCATTAAACATTATTCCTTGTTTCTTGACACAAACATAAAAATTACACAATATAAATGAATATTCCCACAAAATTAACAACTACAAGATCTTCCAGGATCATCTCCAAGTAATTAACTGGTTCTTCCGTACAAGTAGAAAGAAACTGTAACAAGCTGCATGTGTTTGTTATAGATTTACAGCAACAGCATATTTCAATGTCTTACTGTAACCAGATGGACATGCAATTCCCAGACACTGGTAATTGCAACTGATGCAGAAGTTATCACACACAACTCAATAGCTTCCATCTGTGAAGACGTCTTAGCTGATCACAGTGATGCTTTTGGCCTGTGAATCACATGGCATCTCTTGTAATAACCACAAATACACAAATTACATTAATGTATACAATTAAAATACGTAGTAGGTAATTATCAGAAAACCAGAAGGGTTTTGGCTGGTTTGTTTTCATTTTTCTTAAAACGTCGGGTGTGCAAATATAAAAATATATGTGTAAAACCAGCAAGCAAACTAAAAACTGTAAATAACATCCAGATCTTAATACAGAAGTGTCTCCTTCCCTTCAAAAACACTCAGTTCCGAAAGCACAAAGAGGTCATCTGATTGTAATAATGATCCTAGTTAGGATGGAAGTTATGAGCAGCAGTAAGAAGCACAGCAGTAAAAATATAGGGAAATTACACCAATGAAAATTACATTTTAAGTTATAAACAGGAGATGATTAATAATTGAAACCACAGGCTTTAGCAGAATATATTTAGCTGAGAGGGTTCTTCAAATACATCTGGAATAAATGGAATTCCAGAGCTGGTATAGGCTGGGTATTAGACAAAGCTGCAAAATCCTAAGCCACACAAAACTATTTCAACACATATTACTGTGTTGTACTTGAAAGAAAAAGAAAGATAAAAAAAGCAGGACAGTGCGCTCAAATTTTACAGGGATATATAATTCATTTGTATTGCACTGGAGACTAAAAACAGCATTAATGAGTCATTACTACTGTCTTAACTACTCCAATGAAAAAAATGTTTTCATTGTAATTCTGTCACCAGTCTGAAGATCAGTTAATAACTATCATTGATTAAAGAAACATCATACTTCAACCAAAATGAAACACCAAAGTATTTTACTAGGAAGTTTTCCTCTCTCCTGTAATTTCTCTGGCAAAATTTTCAGTGTTACTGGGGGACACAATTGAATGAATATCCAAGTGAAAGGAAAGAAGTTAGCATTCAGGTATGCAGGCACACAGCTAGACCAAGTCCAAGGTTATAAAGTAAGAGGGTGCTTAAATGAGAAACTGCTGAACACTGAAAGGGCAAAGTCACTATCCAACACCAAACGGGGATTCAAATTGTTAGACAATGATAGTAGATGACAGAGGAAGGACTCAAAGGTAGGTTAAGTATTTTTTATTATTATTATTATTATTATTATAAGATCTTTTCATTAATTTAAAATTGTCAAAAATACTTTATTCTAAAATGTATGCAAAATTAGTTTTGTATTTAATGGGTAGCTACATATAATTCCAGCATGAGAAATTACCACTGCTACACATCCCTGTCATATATCTGTGTTCATCCCCATTAAAGCTTAACACTTAATAATCATCTCCTCATCTCTTGATGACCTCCCTTTTTCAACAGTTCTGATTTAGGATGGTTCCTTTTGCCTCCAGGAGACAAGTGTGCTTGTCACATGGCATTGCCTTGGGCTGGCTGCTGCTCATCTATGCTGCATTGCCTGGAGAAAGGAGAGAGTCCTGTCTCCACCATAGCACTGCTGTCACCTGCTCTTCATCATCCCCATCTGTTGCTCCATTCAAGCCTCATAAACAGAACCTAAGATTGCACTTGAGCTTTTCTGAACTCCCTAATGATACAGCTGCTAGCTGAAATGGCAGCATCTTCTCTAAAGCCCTCTATCTCCTGGAAACACAGCTACAAAGTGGATGGAAACCAGACTTGTCACTTGTGAAGCAACATTTTGCTGTTTGATCTCCACTTGACCAGAGAATGCAGAGTACAGTCAAAGTTAGCAGGCTAAAGCCACATAGCATTAAAGAAAATACCAGTTACAGGAAGGAAAAAAAAAAAAAAAAGAAGAAAATACCTTATTATTTTCAGAAAACAAGAGGGGGGAGAGAGCTGGGATTTCAAACCCATGAAGATCAGACCTTGCATGTTATTCTGGTAAGTCTCCTTCAGGAGGTGGAAACTATGCAAACCAACTGTACCACAGCAGTCACAACTGCAGTCAGTCCTGACATCCATGCAGTGAAGAATCAGTTTTACTACCAGAGAGGTCTGGATAGAATAACTAACACATTTAGTTTAAGAATCAAGAAGCAAACACACAGCTTTAATGACACACAGTGCTATTTAGTGAGGAAGACTGACATGCTATCACAGACTATTCAAGTTGATATATCACAACCCTGGGCTTTGTGCCACCTTCCAAAAAACAGAGATGGCCTAAAACCAGAGCTCAGTAAGTAGAACACAAAAGACAGTGTTATCAGGAGCTACAACTACTCAACCATAGCCCTACAAGGAACCAAGGAGTCTTGTAAAGCACCTTTTCCTCAGGAAGGGCATCCACAATTTCCTCTCAGAGCTGTGATCTGTCTTGGGTAATCACATGGTGTTAGATGTTAAAAGAATTCACTGACCAAAAAGCCTGTGGGATCATGGAGTGCAATCTTCTGCAGAAGAGTGTTATGCTGAAGGTGGTATGGTCTCCACTCACATATGCTTGGCAGTGGAAAAAATACACAAAATAAAAATTGATCAGTAATAATAAAAAACAAAAATAAAAATAAATCACTAAATGCGTTCTGAGAAAACCCTACAAAAATACGCATCAGTGATATAACAGACCTGGTGAGATGCTCAGGCCTTTTTGTGGGCTGAAGGAAGTGGAACACATCTAGTGCCCAGGCAGCAATTTCAGTATGTGATTCAGACTTGCCTGATTAAAAACTAGCTCCTCACCATTGCACAAGTGCAACCAGTTATTTTGAGCTGAGAAATAGAAAAAGATCAGCCCAGCAAATTAAATTTTTACATTCGAGGGAAAGGAAAAGTAAGTGAGTAGATTTTTAAGACTAAAGGGTCATTAAATCTTGGGTTTTGTATAGACAGGCCACAAAATCACACCCGTCCTGAGCTCAAGGAAAGTGTCCAGTTCTGATTATAAAGATATCCAACGTCTCATTAAACCCTTCTCCACTTGATTGAAGAGCACTCAGTGTATTTTCCCTGACAAGGTACTTGTACGCTATAATCAAGCCCACATAATCAACTAACTGTGGATCAGCTTGAGCAGATGAGAAATTCTTCACATGAAACCCTGGCCTATTAGAAGCATTGGGCTTGTTTCAGCCGTGGTTTAAGCTCTTGGGCAAAAATGTGTCTTTTGTGCCCTGATCTCATGGCAATGCCCCCATCCACTGGGATGTGACCCGACACCTCTTGGTCTTTTCCAGCATTAGCTTTCCAAGGAAAATTCTTTGATTGTGACCACATGGAGCAAGCTGCTCCCACCTACAGGCCATAGACCCCCATTACTGCCTATGCTCACAGCACATGCTTGGAGCCTGGTGCCAATGGAAATCAGGGCTGCACTGCCTTCCCAAACTGCAGAGCACCTACCACATCAACATGAGTCAACAATTTTCTATATATTATTGTTTAAGAACAGGCAATTCTAAAAAATTCCTAAAAAAGTCTAAAAAACCCTAAAACCAATTAAGAAGCTGTGAGCTGTAGGAACTTACTTTCCCTGAACAAAGCAAAACCTCTCATTTCATAGTTAGCCTTTTTCTTGAGCACACAATGTGCAGTAATGAGGCACAGCTATAGGTATATTTTCCATGCTCATTAAGTTAGTGACACATAGTTGATATTCAAAGCCACAAACAGGATCTGTGAATGTGTGTGTGATTCCAATAGTCCCCACTGCACTGATACCTGAGAATACCATGCTATCTGCAACAAAAAAAAAGGACATCTTCACAAGGGCTTGTTAGGAAAAGTCTATTTGTCTCCTTCTTACAGATGGTTGATGGAACAATCAAGATCTTTTGTCATGTAACTGAGGACATATATGTACTCAGCAGCAATGACTAGCTTTGAATTAGATTCTTATGTTGAAGGCATAGCTTCTGCCATAATTTACCAGCATCAATCACTGATGGCTCTCTCAACAAACCATCAGATTTGTGACACTGCATTGATACAAGCTGACGAAATACTTAACTCTCGTGCCAAGTTGGTCTTAAGCAAATGGAACTAAAGGCAATGCGATTTGTTTCTGTCTTCCAAGGAAAATTAAGTTGCAAGCAGTTCACTAGGATTCAGCTATAGAAATGCAGTTCTTCGGCACTTGAAAAGAAAAACACTACTGCAGCAGTTTAGCTACATTATGTATTGAATAAAAGAAACTCTTCCATAAAAATGTGTTGCCTCCTGTTGTATGGGATCTCACTGTGCTAAGCTACTTTGTGCTACAGCACTTTTGTGTTCTTCTATTGATGAAAGACTCCCATCACATCATACTCATGAAAATATTTTCTGAATGTATTTGAGTAACATTACACTTTACCAGTACAATTTTGTTGGATTTTTTATTGCAGTAATTTTTGTACTGCAAACTGAGATGCCTCTAATGTGACACTGATGTGACAGACTATCTCTAAGAGTCTGTAGTCACATTTCTAAATTTAATTAAAAGACACAAAGATTTATACCAAATAAAACCCAATTTTGCTTTCTGTTTTCAGTGAAGAAAGGCCATCAAAATCCCCCAACCTGATCTCACCATCGTGCCTGGAGGCTGAACACTTAATCCCAAGGAGAAAGCAAGGGTTATGTGTGAACAGCATTAGAGAAATCTGTCATTAAAATGATACCGATCTCTCAATCTACAGAACACATTAAAATGTATAGCCAGAATGCAGCACTACTTTGGAATTTTGTGGGTTTGCCTCCACCTCATTTTTAATGCTTCATCCCTTCTGCCCTGCCCAAAACCACAAGCCTGGCTCAGCAAAGCTCTGGAATGTGTCATGACCAGGGGCATCTAAGTAGTAAGACACACAAAGACTTCAACATTAGCACCAACACTCATCAGGGCATGAAGGCATTCTTCTTACCATAGTGACTTCAAAATACATTAACTAAAGTGCAAGGGAAACTGTGACAAGTCACTGCTGGAATTTGAGACTGTACATCAGGAGTCCTATTTCCAACTTTAATGGTGATTTCTTTTGAGACACTCATCCATAATGAAGACAAAAATATTTACAGGCCTTTGACTTACTCTTTTTGATCCTTTGGTAAAGGAGTAATATAAAATTTATTAATGCAGGCATAGAGAAGGGTCACTGCTGGTTTGTATTTACAAGACAAAAGGAGGAAGGTTTTTCTCTAGCCATTAAAATTTTAGAGGCAAAATTGAAACAGAATGAGGAACTGTTCCACAACTGCATTATCTTCTACTCTGAAAAAGGAGAACACAGCTGAGTTGAGACTGTGGCAACACTTTCACACTCTTACTTTCAGCTGATCATCGGAGTTTTGGCAGGCATTACTTGGTCCTACATCGTCCTTGAGATGCAAAGACGCAAATGATTAAAGAACAGTGTCTTGATCCAGGTAATTGCAGAATACAGGGAAGAACCTAGTACAAGATTTTGAATGCAGTGATAAGTGAATATAACTGAAGAGGAAAAAGATTTTACTACCAGTCTGAGTCTGTTTTGAGATCAAAAGAAAAAATTAAAATAATTAAAAAAAAAAAAGAAAAAGACTGGGTTACTCAATTTTTAGAAACAAGTAGCAGCCCCAAACTGATTCACAGTTTTCAAATGGTAAACAGGAAAACCTTTTAAACAATTTTTATGGCCATTTCCCAAACCTCCTCCAAACCTCCTGCAGCATTTCTGAAAATGTGGTCCCTAGTGAGGCATACTCCATCACATGGACCTCAGCATGTCATCACACATCTACTGCACCATGACCCAGACATCATTGCCATTTTCTTCACTGGGACCTCATTCGTCTCTCACTGCACTGTTTCACCTTTGTTCTGTCAACTACCCACAATGAACCACAAGATGCTTGTCACAGGGAAGCATTTGCTCCAGGCCCTAGACTCTCCTATGACATGGCCAATAGGACCCATCACATTAAAATTCTTTTTTTTTTTTTTTTTTTTTAAATTCTGACCCATTTATAAATTTTTTTCTAGAGAGACACATTCTTTGGTATTCACCACCACTGTGATACATGCAGACAACTTCAACTGTAGTTTTGTTGTTTTATCCTGTATTAGAGAGTACTTTATCAAGAATACATCCCTGGTTCTTAGTGAGGACTCCGACTAAAAAAATAAGCACTTGTTCCATAACTATTTCTATTTGGAGGCTTGATAGGTAGAAATCTGATTTAGCACACAGATCCTTTACTGATTTTCAGTGTCTCTCTTGTTGTTGTAGGCAAGAAACCCACCCAGAAATAACAGAATCACAGAATGGTTTGGGTTGGAAGGGACTTTAAAGATCATCTAGTTCCAACCCCTGCCATCAGCAGGCACACCTTCCAATCTACTATAATGATAAAGTTCATAACCAAAAATTATGTTAACATCATCTGTTTTCATACACTGATAGTGAATGGTTTTAATTGCATGGATCATTCTATTATTTTGTGCGTCAGGGATGGCAGCCTGGCACACCATCAGGTACTCAATGGTTGATTTGTTCCACACCACTGGAACCTTCAGTATTCAAAATTTATGGTCAAGAATTAACAGCCCTGAGAATTTCCCAGCTCCTTCAGGAACTATATTTTTATTTAGATACAATGACCTGAAAACATCTGGTTTTGGAACAGCTTTTCAAGCCACTCATGTCAAGATAGTACTAAGTTCATGAGTGCACTCATGTCAACACTAGTACTTGAAATCATGAGATGGTTGAGTTTGAGATCCTCAGGACAGTGAGAACAGCGTGCAGCAAGCTCACTGCCCTGGACTTCAAGAGAGCAGACTTTGGCCTCTTCAAGAACCTGCATAGTAAGGTTCCATGGGATATAGCCCTAGAGGGCAGGGGGGCCCAAAACTGTTGGTTGATATTCAAGGATCACCTGCTACAAGCTCAGGAGTGTTGCATCCCAACTAGAAGGAAGTGCAGCAGGAGGGCCAGAGACCTCCTTGGATGGATAAGGAGCTGCTGAGGAAACTTAGAGGGGGGGGGGGGAAAGAGGCTTATTAAAGGTGGAAGCAAGGACAGGTGGCCTGGGAAGAATACAGGGATGTTGTCCAGGAAGCTAGGGACCAGGTTAGGAAAGCTAAGGCCCAGTTAGAATTAAACTTGGCTAGTGTCATGGTTTAAACCCAGCCAGACAACTTGTGCACTCACTCCCAGTGAGTGGTGCCAGGCTGGAAGCAATCGAGGCCCACGTTAGTCCCCCCACTTCCCCACTCCCAGAGGGATGGGGAGGAGAATCGAAAGACTGCAACTCCCACGGGCTGAGATAAGAACCGTCTAGCAACTAATGTACAATACGAATCACCACCGCTACCACCAACGACAATGATAAGAGAAAATAGCAAGGGAAAGGAGTACAATACCACGCACCGAACAACAAGTCCGACCCGGCAGCCCCCCGGTCCTTCCGGGTAACTCCCAGTTCCCCCCTGGGCATGACATGCTGTAGTATGGAATACCTCCTTGGTCAGTTTGGGTCAGGTGTCCTGTCTCTGCTTCCTCCTGACTTCCCCTCCTCCCTGGCAGAGCATGAGGCTCACAAAGTCCTTGGCCAAACCAAAACATCATTTTTATCAACTTTGTTCCCAGCCCGAAAGTCAAAACACAGCACTGCACCAGCTACCAAGAAGGAGAAAAAAAAAAATGACTGCTACTGCTAAACCCAGGACAGCTGGGGATGTGAAAGATAACAGGAAAGGATTCTATAGGTACACTGTGAAAAAGACAGACTAGGGACAACGTGGGCCATGTCCAGAAACTATCAGGAGAACTGGCTACCCTGGGTTTGGAGAAGGGTGCGGATTTCAATGACTTTTTTACCTTTGTCTTCACTGGCAAATGCTCTGACCACAACACCCAAGTCTTGAAAGGCAGACGCAGGGACTGTGAGAATAAAGACCCTAGGCCTACTGCATGAGAGGATCTGGTTCGAGACCATCCTAAGACCCTGACCATACACAAGTCCATGGGACCTAATGAAATCTATCCACAGGTCCTGAAAGAGCTGGCAAATAAAGTTGCTAAGCTGCTGTCCATCATATTTGAAAAACCGTGGCAGTCAGGTGAAGTTCTCGATGAGTGGAAAAAGGGAAATATAACCCCCATTTTCAAGAAGGTGAAAATGGATGACCCAGGGAATTACAGACTGGTTAGCAAGTTTGCCGATGACACCAAGCTGTGTGGTTCGGTTGATACACTGGAGGGAAGGAATGCCATCCAGAGGGACCTTGACACCCTTGTGAGGTGGGCTGATGCCAACCTCATGAAGTTTAACCATGACGAGTGCAAGGTCCTACACCTGGGTGGGAGCAATCCCAGACACAGCTACAGGTTGCGCAGAGAAGAGATTCAGGGCACCCCAAAGAGAAGGACTTGGGGTGCTGGTCGATGAGAAAATGAACATGAGCTGGCTTCAGTGTGCGCTCGCAGCCCAGAAAGCCAACCGTATCCTGGGCTGCATCAAAAGGAGCGTGACCAGCAGGTCGAAGGAGGTGATCCTGCCCATCTACTCTGCTCTCGTGAGACCTCACTTGGAGTATTGTGTGCAGTTCTGGTGTCCTCAACATAAAAAGGACATGGAACTGTAGGAACAAGTCCAGAGGAGGCCACGAGGATGATCAGGGACTGGAGCACCTCCCATATGAAGACAGCCTGAGAAAGTTGGGGCTGTTCAGCCTGGAGAAGAGAAGGATGCATGGAGACCTCATAGCAACCTTATAGTAACTGAAGGGGCCTACAAGGATGCTGGGGATGGACTCTTCACTAGAGACTGCAGTGACAGGACAAGGGGTAATGGTTTAAAACTTAAACAGGGGACGTTTAGATTGGATATAAGGAGGAAATTCTTTCCTGTTAGGGTGGTGAGGCACTGGAATAGGTTTCCCAGGGAGGTTGTGAATGCTCCATCCCTGGCAGTGTTCAAGGCCAGGTTGGACAGAGTCTTGGGTGACATGGTTTAGTGTGAGGTGTTCCTGCCCATGGCAGGGGGCTTGGAACTTGATCATCTTAAGGTTCTTTCCAGCCCTAACTATTCTATGATTCTATGATTCTAATTTTTTCTTAATGTAAAAATACTCAATGCCATATGTACAAGCCCCTTAAAAAAAAAAAAATCAGTATTTCCTTTTTTGAGAAATTTTGTAAATACTGAAACAAGTTGTGCCATTTTCAGCCACGCATAGCATTGTTGTTTCAATTACATCTGAAAAACATTTGTACCCTGAACTTTGGTAATTCTTGATACCTTTCATGTCTTTGATTCCTTTGAGTCTCGACAAACTGGGAGGAGGGGAATTTAATTCGTAATTATTATTATCAGATTACTTGTTCCAATTTTTATATTTTTCTTATTTCTTCATAACTAGATTTTGGGCAGTTTCAATTAAGTCTGCCTTTCCTTTTAGTGTGTTACAGTAACTTTCTATTTTGTATATCAAAATATACTTGTAACTCCCCAACAGCCATTTGCTTCCTTCCACTTAAATACCCTCTGGCTGTTAATCTGACTTATGCAAGGGTAATTCTCTTCTGATTATAAGAGATAATTTTATGGAAGGCAGTAGTGATGAGATAGATGCATATGTTTTCCCGGCAAATTGAGTTGGTAGCCAGAGAAGAAAGCAATGTGTTTCATGCAATTAAAAATATTAAATAAAAAAAAAAATTAATCAAGAGTTTGTAAAACAACAAGCTTAGCTACAACTTTTAGTTGCATCCATCACCTCTGGTGTGTAGTATACGTAACAGTCGTAGACATTCATACCTTATTAGTATGTTATTATTAGTAGTATGAGATAATATTCCATATTAAAGCTCTAGTTACACTACTTAGCATGCAACAAATCTCAAAGTGGGAATGCAAAGGCTGTTCCAACACTGCAGAATTCCCTTTTGTTTTGTATTCTTTGTGAACTGCATTTTAAGAGCGGAACTCGTAATAAATTTAAAGTGACCTTTCTTGTTCTCCCTCTATACCGAAATTTGCAATCCAGCCTACGCTCTGCTATCCGCCAGTGCCAGCCTCCTCAAGCAACCTCAGTTCCATAAGGACCACCATATAAAAGGAACCTCCCAAAACAACTTACACTTTCAAATACATTCAGAAATAAATGACATCATATTCTTAATGCCCTTGTTCTGAACTCAATCTGTGCTTCAAATACAAGTGCTAAACCCAATCCCTATTTAAAGCAACCACTGAAACCCTTATGCATAAATAAATAAATGCAATTTTCATAAATAAAAACACTTAATCTGGCAACCAGCCAGAGATTTGCTGAGCAAATGGGTCTTCAGTGGATATGAGTTATTCTCCTTGTGGTTGCATTGATCCTGACATCAGCTCCACGCTAAGAGGACACACTGACTTGTACCTACATCTCTGCCAGCCTGCTCTTTTTTATTTCCAACTAGGAAAGACACTGTAACATGGGAAATGGATATTTACATGTATTATGTAAGAGATTACTTAAACACTAATCAGATTTATCTAAGGGAGAGAGGCAAAATAGCTCATTCCCCAGGATTATTAATAAGAATTTTAAATTTAACCTTTAGCGGGTTTTAGTGAAAGGTCAGAATACAGCTAGCTTATAAAGTGACATCAACAGCGCTATTCGTTTGGACAGCTGGCAGCGAGGATAACCCAGATACTAGAAGTTATTATGTGGATATTTTGTAACTAGGATTTTACCTCGTAGGAACACACGTGGAAAGATAATAGCATGTGTAAATGTGTGAATATTCCCACGCTGCTGCCTTTTTGAACTTGTCTTTAACTGATGACATCAGAGGGTATACTTACTAAATAAGAAAGCATTTTTACCCCCAGCTGATCCTAATATGACCAATACCAGAAGAAAAATCGGAGTAATTACACTATTGCTAAGTAACACATCTTGCTCTGTGACAGGACATGCCCCATCCAAATAGTTCTCCTCTAATGAGGTAAAAATGAAGCCTTTAATAAGAATTACACCAGTTCAGAGGCACAAATGATGCCTGTGCTTGGTGCACTGCTCAGGACAAGGCCATTGATCCATCTGTTGCTTGGTTTGAGAGGCAGGAGAAGCAGCAGCAACTAAAAATCCATCCTTGATTTAAACGCTATGGATGGAAAATCCAGCACAGAAAACAAACAGTTCCAATGGCTATTGCTGGGTTTAAGTGTTTTATTTCTTTTTTATGTTTGCAAGAATGTAGCTCCAGTTTCTAGTCATTAGTTTTTCATGTAGTTCATAAAAATGTTTCAGGTTAAAGAGCCTTACTCCCACCAAGTAAGTGCTTAGAGAACACACTAGCAGCAAGTCTATAAAGCTCTCCTTGATAAAGTTTAAAATTTCCCAAGTGTTTACCAAAAGGCAGGCTATGTACAGTAAAAACTGCAATTCTTTTTTGAACTATCATTAATTTATCAACATTCACTCCCTCAGTTCATATTGGGTTGGTATTCACGTAAGAGAAATGCCTTGCAGAGCATCCTCAGCTCTGAACAGAGGCATTGCACACTTGCATGCATCACCTTGCTGGTAAAAGAGCATCAAAATACATGTGGTAGAAAATGAGTTCAGCTTATGTCACAGTCTGGAACCATCTGTGAAGGGAAACACTTCTGGCATTGTGCATCACACCTGCAACTTGTGCACCTAGAGGTAACACTGTTTCTGATGGTGTTTTTTTGTGGTAATTTTGTTCTTGTTGTTTGGTTGGGTTTCCATATGTACTGATTGGAATTAGGGCAAGCACCACTGCAGAAAATAGGCACTGGAGAACATAAATGTGAAACTGGTTAGATTTAAAAAGAAAAACAAAAAAATCACAAGTTCAGTATTTATTTTAAATTAGCCACGTCTACTGGAAATCTGTTTTCATCAAAGAATAAACACTCATAAGCACTATCTGTCGAGGTTAAGAATAAGTTAAAAATCCAACTTAGATAACTATTGGCCAAAATGGAATGTAAGCCCACACTGGGATCCTCCCAGGGTATAAAAGATAGAACAATTCTTGTAAGTTATCTCTGTACCTGATAGAAGTGTGTGGTGTGAAAACCTGGTGGCTGAACTTTGAAGAGATTTGTGTTTCCGCTTAGCCGGACCCTCCTTAGGACTAAGTTTAACTGTAAAACTCATATTGAACAACAGACTCAGACCAAACAGCATCACTCAGTATATTCCAGGTGTTTCATTTCCCATAGACATATAACGTATCGGATGTCCTCAGATGAGATGCTTCCTGTACTAACACGACTATTGAGAATCATATATCATAGACTGGTTTGTGTTGGAAGGGACATTAAAACTCACCCATCTCCACTCCCTCCACCAGAGCAGGCTGCTCCAAGCTCTGTCCAACCTGGCCTTGAACACTGTCAGGGATGGGGCAGCCACAGCTTCTCTATCAGGCTAAGACAGTGATAACTGCCAAACTCTGCCAGCACTACGATGTCATATTTAAATAAACCCAACATCACAACTGCTTTTACTTTAAAAAGTGGAGTTGCTTAAGCATCAAAGCAAACCTGAGCTCATGGGGCAACTTCTGTTGCATGCAGTTCCTTAAACACAACCATCAACCTCTCACTCCTAGTTTCTTCTCATGAGATCCATTTCAATTTGGTCCTTTTTGCTGCTGTTACCCTTCTCTCTTCAGAAGTGCAACAGTGAGGAAGGAGCTGAATCACACAGCAGCAACCAAGATCTGCTTGCCTTAAATATGAAGGAATTACATGATATTGTTACTGTTATCTTGCACTGCAGCTCAGCATACAAACTCGGAGACTAGAAGGAACCTTCATAATAGACAAGAGTACAGTGGCAGATTACCTGAACAGCTAATGATAAATGCAAGATCATTATTTATAGAGAATTTATAGCTTTCAGGCACCAAACTACTCATTTTTTCCTTTTAAAATCCCTCTGTATTTCTGAAGTGTGCAGAACTCCCAAAGAAACTTACTCATTAATTTACAAAAGCATTGAAATCTATATATAGAATTATAAATTCTATAAATTAATTCCTCAGTACTGGTTTGTATAAGATCTTTTGTCCCCTCTTTTTTTTTTTTTTTTTTTTTTTTTGGTACTGTAACATTATTTCCTCAAAATTAATTGAGTACATGTAGTTATCTGAATATCTATTTTCTCATATTTTCAGTATTTGCTGTTGCTTTATTTTTTTACACTTTTTTGGCCAGGATTAAGTTTCTGGACCCCAGAGAAAACAACAGCACTTCAATTAGAAAGCTGAAAAATATGCATTTGGAATGAGCTTTCTGCAAAAAGCTGCAATAGCCACTCTTATAATTAACAGTAATAGATGAAACCTGACATGTTGAAAACTCCTCAAAATTTTTGCTCAGGTTCACTGGGGCTTTTTTAACAAACACTCTTCAAAATCTCCTCTCATACGGCCCATGTACTCCCACATGTATATGGTTTCTGATGGAGGATTTAGTGAGGCTGGAGCTGTTTGTAAAATGCGTTTATTGATCAGCCCTATCAGAGCCTCCCCAGGCAGAATCAAACTACATAAAGGAAACACGCTTGCAAATGGTCACTTTTCCAGTCTCTTTTAGTTATCAAAGATTAAACTTCATGCCTAGTGCCTTGCCCCACCTTTCCAACACATTAAGTGCCTACAAAAAACTCCTCTTTGGTACAGAGGTTGAAGGTTCAACTATTCTTTCGTTAACATGTCGGGTTAAACTACAAACTTGGGTCTGTTAGGGTGAATTTCACTTTTTTATCCAGTAAAGTGGTAATACCTGTATCCAAATACTTTGTTTTTCTAACCTGTATTCATGTTGGATGATCAATTTTTCTAGCAAGAGGAGATACAGAAAACTCCAGACTCACCATGATGTCAGATCAAATATTTCAGCCACAGGCTCTTTGACTAAATAAACTAAATGACAAAAGATATTTATCCCCCATTCTTTTTTCTTGTATTACCTTTGGAAGCTATAGAGAACATCAGAAATTATTTGCCAGGATTGTGGTCAGTTTTACCATAGATCCTGACAGATATGCTTTGTATTCAAATAAATCACTAACACTGTCTGTGGAAGAAGCAGCATTTTAAAAATACAGAATTATGATATACTACCTAAACTTATTTTTTTTTTGTTTTGTTGCTTATTCCTCTGAATAGGATTTAAGGCTTTTTCTTTTTTTTTTTTTTTTCTTCTCCTTACTAACCAGGGGAAAAAGGCCAACAAGAGTATTCTGCCTCCACTAATTATGGTATAGGAGAGCTGCAACGGAAGACTCATTTCTACCAACAAGCAAAAATAGGAAAGGCAGAATTATCAGCAAAGTATCGGAGAGTTCTGAACCATCAAAGCGTGCACATGAGAACAAGATTCCCAAGAGGCTCAATAAGATCTGAATTTTTGTTTCAGGAGCAGCACTCATTTGTTTTAAGAGCTGCTGTCTGCTCACATTATCCTGAAATGAGACCTTGTGCTGCTTGCCCTAAGCCAAAGTCTGACAGACTCCACTAGTTCCTTGTTTTATATTTTCCTCATTATTTGCTTCAGTGTTTCCCTGGTATAAAATTTTAACATGCCAGGAAGAGATAAATTAATTCCTCTCTCTCCTATAGACAGCCTGAGAGAGGCCATTTAACCAGGATGTTAATGACCAAAATTGGGATAAGGAAGAAACATCAATCCATCCGCAAATGATCAGAAATGTATATGCTTGGCAAATTAACAATACCCTGAGGAGCTGAGGAGGCTGAAAGAAAGCTCCTAGGTCTGTCTAAAATACAAAGTTTTGTGCTTTTCTTAATTTTAATCAAGAGGAATGAAAGAACATTTTTTTTCCCTCATACAACTCATTGCTATTAATAACCACAGAGACAGGAATGTCTCAGTGCTGCCCAATGCATACTAAATGGCACAAGGCTCTAAGGCTCCTAGTAAGCCTGGAAGCCCCAAGAGCAACCACCCTGGGGCAGCCTGTTAGACAAGCAAATGGATGGGGAACAGGTCGACACTAGAGAGATCAGGTGTAAGCTCTGGTTGCAAAAAAAAACATTGGGAAAAGCCCACAGAGAACTCCAGGTGATGTGGTTTTCCCTTGTTGTGAGCTATTCTGGCTTGCATTTTGCTTTGCAGCTCCTAGAAGATCAATATTTGCTACTGAGAACATGGTTGTAGGTTTAGAGACTGAGGGGTAGGTTCTGTTTTTGGCATCAAGTCCCAGACAAAAGCATGTATTTCACCAAATTCCACTGCAATAAATCCCAGAGCTATAAATCCTACAAATGAGGATCACTTGTGTTAGTACATTGATACTTCCCCAAGGCTGATCCTGGCCTTCCCTATTCCTACAGCACTGGTAGACCATCTCAGAAATCTGAGAATCCTGCTTAGTTCACTCTCAGTGAGAAGTCTGGCAAACTAAAAACATTCATCTAGAAAATGCATTTATAAAAAATTCTAAAAACACAACCTCTCTGTCTGATTAAATTAGTGGTTATAAGTTAGCATGTAGAAGAGAAGGAGGCTTTGCAGCAACACCTTCTTCAAACCACTATTCTGGTGCTCAGTTCTTGATCCTATGCTCTGATGGCCAGTAACAATCTATTTAGCTGATGAGTTTATCAAGAGGAAGAGCAAGATGCATGTTGGCTGTGAATTTGGGTACATCATCTGCCACAACTAAACTGTGTCAGATCTCAAGCTGTGCTTTGGGTAGCTCAGATGATCACAGCAGGTACTGGAGTGTGCAAGCAACCTAACTTTGATTAGGTAAATTCAGCAGCTAGCCAGCTAGTCCCAACAGATTGTCTTCTAATCAATGGAGTGAGAGAAACTCTTCCAGAGAGTTCTCTGAGACAATAATTATTGTATTCTGAGATGGGAAGTACTTCTCTCTCTCCATTAACCATTTATAGAGACCAGCTTCATACATACCTAAATTTAGTACTTGAAGCTAGGCGACACAAATACTTTCTACAGCCCACTCCTCACCCTTGCACCCAAATGTTTCTAAAGTTCTCCAAGCTCTTCCATGTGAAAAGGAAACATGGAATCATGGAACAGTTAAGGTTTGAAAGGACCTTAAGATCATCTAGTTCAAAATGACCTGCCAAGGGTAGGGATGCCTCCCTCTGGACCATGTCACCCAAGTCCCTCTCCAGCATCTTTGTAGCCCACTTCAGATAGTGGATGCTGTTCTGAGGTCTCCACACAGCTTCTCTTCTTCAGGCTGAACAGCCCCAATGTTTTCAGCCTGTCTTTGCATAGGAGGTTTTCTAGTCCCCTTATCCTTATAGGCCTTCTCTGGACTTGGTCCAATAGAATTTGGAAGCTTGTAGAAATAGCTGGAGGGAAAGTGAGATACATCAGCCTAGCTTCCCCAGGAGAAGTCACCGCTCTTTCAGGGAACCAAAGGACAACAGATCAGGCAAGAGAAAGAGGCAGTGTTGAATTGTCCAGTTCTTACCTGCCAAAACCCTGACTTCTGCATCATTTCCAGTTCTCAAGCTGGCTGGGTTTTTCGCCAGGCACCTGTAGATCCCACTGTCCCCATGCTGCACCCTGCTGATCTGTAAAGCTCCAGAGGGCAGGACAGCCACCCGGCTGTCGGCTGAGTTCGGGAACAGGTCCTCCTGGTTTCGCTGCCAGTGCACAACGGGCATGGGCTCTCCAATGACTTCACACTTCAGCAGAATCGTGTCTCCTACAAATGCCGTGACAGATTCCGTCTGGGAAAGAAACCTCAGCGGTCCTGCAAACACAGGCAAAGTGGAAAAAAAGCAATTACATAGATGCTGAAAACTGCAGTTACCTGCTGTTTCCATGCTGATTTGGATTTTGTTAACAATCCAGGGTAAAAATACTAAAAAATTTACATGACATTCAGAAAACCACTTGGAGATTGCTATAATGGCAGGGTGACTAACACTTTCCTTTGTAAGTGACACTCATTAATAGCAAAGAAAAGATGTGTTAGCAACATAAAGAGTAACAAATTGTGCCTGAACCCACTTAGGAACAACTTTAAGAGTACAGTTACGCTATCATGCAATCCAAACTGCTCAGAACAGGCTGGCATTCAAAGGAAAGCACAAGTAAAGCTACATGAGGTAAGGAAAATGTTAGTTGCATCTTGCTGTATTTCTCCTTCCTTTCAAATGAAAAGAAAAATACTCCAAAAACCTCTGATAAATAAGTTGTTCAGGTGACGCAATCAAAACACTTTAATCAGGGAATGACCAGTGTCTGGTTTTCCATGAAGCATTTTTGACTCAGGAGAGCAGGAGAAGAGAGCTGGGGCTTTAACTGCACAACTGCCAGGTGCCCCTTTCTCACTCAGTGCAAAAATCATGAGGACCATGTCCTTCACGTGGTAGAGAAGAAAAGCCCGACAATTCTGCCATATTCAAAATGCAAGTGAAAGATGATGTCTAGGTCATGAACTTTTATCTGGAAGCATCACTGCTTTGTAAGTAACCAGATAAACTTGTAAACAGGCCAAGGGGAATGGCTTGAACCTGCCCGAGGGGAGACTGAGCTGAGCTCTTAGGCAGAAGCTCTTCCCTGTGAGGGTGCTGAGGCACTGGCACAGGGTGCCCAGAGAAGCTGTGGCTGCCCCATCCCTGGCAGTGCTCAAGGCCAGGTTGGACACAGGGGCTTGGAGCAAGCTGCTCCAGTGGAAGGGGTCCCTGCCCGTGGCAGGGCTTGGAGCTGGGTGAGCTTTAAGGTCCCTTCCAACCACAACCAGTCTGGGATTCTATGACGAAGAAAAGGGAAAGAAACCACCAGCTCTCTGTCCGGCCAAATACGAGAAGGACAAGAAATGACTAGATCAGCAATGTGATACAGATGATGTGGACATATCCTGTGGACCTGCTCTGTCCTGGCCAATCTCTAGAAGTGAGCCTCCCAGACCACCTGGGCACACTCACCTGCCTGCAGGGACTATCTGAAGGCACAGCAGTAAATACAGTCACTCAGAAGCATGTGCAAACAAGCACCAAGTGTCCAACACAGTGAATACCTTGAAAGATGACACTAAAAGCCACCACAAAGTACATAGGAAAGAAGTATCTTTTTGATTATGTCAGCCAGCATTCAGTGAAGGCTTTTACAGAATAGTTTGTGCTGGAAGAGATCTTAGAGCTCATCTAGCTCCAACCCCCCGCCACCTAGATCATGTTGCTCCAAGCTCCGTCTGACAGAAGAGGGGTCATTTTACTACCTGAGACAAACCAAGTTAAATTTTAGCTGAACAAAACCATATATATGTCAACAAGGAACAAGACAAAAGGTAAAGAACATTCTTTACCTATGCAGCTCACTGAACTAGGAACCATTCTTCACAAAGTGCCTCTCCAGCTCAGTGAACAGGGAACCATTCCTCACAAACTCAGAGGAGAGGCCAACCTAAGACCGTAAAAGGAATATATCAAGAGAAGTTCAACTGAAGGTCAACAAAGATACAAGTACCAGGGGTCCAAAGGACCATGGGACCCTCACTCAAAATAAACTGTGCATAGTGGGTGATAACCTATGTTCTAGGAAGAATTTATAACACACATAAGATTTCTGGGAATTATAATGTGCATGTATGAGATAAATGCTTATAAGCAAGAAACTTGTAAGAATTGGCATGCACATTAAACGGAGCTATCCCCCATATATCCACTGCTGTAATAAATAATACCTGCTTCTTAATGCTACACTGGAATTAAGGAATTTTATTCTGCCTACTTTCAGTGACACATCCAACCTGACCATGAACACTTCCAGGGTTAGGCATTTCAAAAAGGAGCTGGCACTAGAGGCTATTAAGAAGCTGAAGAAGAGAGTAATGACCTCAACTTTCTAGGCACTAAAATGTCACACAAATATGAAGCAAATCAGTGTCCTGGGGAATGATCAAGCGCTGGAAAAAGCATTAGAGTGGGAGCCCCCGTTCATTGCTCACTTCAAACACTTTTTTCCGTTGTGATTTTAGCCCCATTCTCTTACATCCATTCTTCACAAATATTTTGCTCCTGTCTTAAAGAGCTTCTGCACGGATGAGGTCTCAAAGCCTGGATTGCCATGAACTGAGGCAGGGAGATTCATTAACTAAACTGGAACTGGCTCAATAAAGGCTTCCTAATGGCATTTCCACATGTGAAGAGGAGCTTAGATCAATCTACTGTTGTACAGGCAATATTTCCCAGTTGCCATGCTCACAAGTTGTCCCTATGAAAAAAGGGAGAGAAGAATAGACAGTTGTCCCCAGTCCCATCCATGCAAGCCCTGTCACACTCTGCACCCTTGTATGCCTCCCCGTTACAGTGGGGATGCTACTTTCCTGCCAAGCCATTGTCACAGATGTACTGTTAACAGCTATTCACCCCCAGCAAAGCTAATGCAAGATGGAAAAACAAGCATTCAACACCTTAATTAAAAAAAATAATAATTAAAAAAATATATATATAAAAATTGAAGACAAACACGATGTGAACAGGGATGGAAAGCTGTTGATAACCGCAGATTTTTCCAGGAGGAAAGATGGCTAAATCTAACAAGTTACTGCAAAACACTAGACTAAAACAACTGCCAGAGAGGGACAACTTTTTCTACACCAGCACCATACCTGCACACAGGCAGCTCATGCTTTGCCCTGTACCTGCAAAAAAGGCAGCTCTGTAGAGATTCAAACTCTTTTTAAGTTTAAAAAACATAATCAAATCTATGCATAACAGATCAAGATGCTGAAAAGAAAACCAACATTTTTTGTTTACAGTGTCCAAATGAAAATATACTAACCTCCTTTTTTCCCTGGTTATGTTCAAAACTCATTCATCTCCCTGCAGGACCATAAAATATGAGATCTTAAAACTACCACTAGATCTTTAAAGCTCTCCTGGCCTACGCTGATTTATTTTAAAGGCATTTTTTGATGCTACACAGATGCTTGGGTTGTCAGGAGCTGGCTCAAGGGAGCAGACCAGCAAATACATTCTGAGAAAGTCACTTTCCATGACAGACCCTGGAATTAAACATTGCAGTCTGATGCTTCGCTCTGCTTTTTGGAAAGTACAAGCTTAAGCTTGCAGATCCCTGGTGATGCTTCGCTCTGTAACCAAAGGGTTGCAGATGCACCTCCCTGTGATACACCCAGACCTACTCAGAAAACTTAATTGAAAGCGGTACCCAACTCAGACTTAGCACGCAGTCTGGTTGGCAGATTCTATCAGCATTCCCATCTCTCCTTACAGAAGACCCAATTATTAAGCAATTAAAGTTCACTTAATAAAAAGGCTTATCATTTGGGGGACAGACCTCAGGGTCTAGAACACGTTTAGGTATTAAATATTCAGCAATTTAGTAGCACTCAGTACAATCCCCCAGAGAAGAACTGCTTTAAATGCTTTGTTTGTTTCAAATTAAAGTCTGCAAGGTTACTTAACATCAAGACAAGACCTTTTTTTCCACTTTCAATTCACGTAATAGCTGAAGGGCAAGAAACCAAGGTAATGAAAAAGAGTGATTTCCTTCTGCTTGCTTTCAAAAATAGGAAAGAGAGAGCACGGTTGAGTGAATCTGGAAATGTAAATATTTTAGAAACTGCTGTCTAATTCTCTCTTCTACAGGCTGTTTTCCAAAAAGGTGCTATACTTTAATTACTCTATTTTTTTCATTTTCTAGCTCCAGTTTATAATTCTGAAAAGGTTTTCACTGAGTAGCGCACATCAGAATTGACAGAACAAGAGCTACAGACTTCAACCAATAATCTAAGTACAGGTTCTTTTATAGAAATAGGAGCTAAATAAACTCTTCCACTTCTTGTTGCAAACCTCACCTTATGGGACTGGATGCCATTTGTTTTGGAGCAGATAAAACTGGTTAAAAGCTGCACAGCCAGATTTCTGACTTAAAAGACACTATTCACGGAAGGAAATCAAGTTACCAGTATGCATTCAGCAATATGGCCAGCCAGGGAATACCTGCAGCACGGCACCAGGCAGCCACTCCTAGTACTGTCTGCTAGCCTAATGAAAAGGATTCAAAGAGAAGTATTTTAATATTGCAATAAAATTAATATTAATAAGATATTTTATGCCTTTGCATTTTTTATATATTAAAATTGGGCAGTTAAGTTTTATATAGATGGAATTTAAACCAATTTACCACAAAGGGCACCTCAGTGTGAAGTGAAGGAGAGGAAGGTGCCAGGCTGAGATATTTGGGCTGGGTCAGCCTGGGGAAGAGAAGGTGCCTTAAGGGGAGACCTTAGAGCAGCTCCAGTGCCTAAAGTGGCTGCAGGAAAGCTGGAGAGGGGCTTGGGACAAGGGCCTGTAGGGACAGGCCAAGGGGAATGGCTTGAACCTGCCCGAGGGGAGACTGAGATGAGCTCTTAGGCAGAAGCTCTTCCCTGTGAGGGTGCTGAGGCGCTGGCACAGGGTGCCCAGAGAAGCTGTGGCTGCCCCATCCCTGGCAGTGCTCAAGGCCAGGTTGGACACAGGGGCTTGGAGCAAGCTGCTCTAGTGGAAGGGGTCCCTGCCCGTGGCAGGGGTTGGAGCTGGATGAGATTGAAGCTCCTTTCCAACTCAAAGCAGTCTGTGCTCCTATGATTGCCTGTCAAGCTGACGGAAACCTGCACAGAGGCTCAAGAGCAAGTGGGGCCAGAAGACAACACTTTAAGTAATCACAGGCTTATTTACTATTGCCTATTTTCAACAGGAGAAAAGTTCAATGACTCCTCAAACTTGTATCTGATATTGGAAATACTTCATCCTGTTAGAAGCTGCATATTTCAAGTAATACTTATCAGCCAGCAGCTGGAACTGTAGTCAGAATATGCCAGAGGAAACACAAAATCTTAGGAAGGAAATGCTTATTTGCTCTACAGGCCCAATTTCCAGCTGCTCTCTTCACTTCAGCCACTGGTACAAGGGACCATGGATGACCTCTTCTTATGAGTGCTCAATTTTGAGCAAATGCCTAAGCTAAAAATAAGATATATGAAAACATTGCTAATGTGTGAGTTTTGTCCTTTATGCCTAAATTAAAATGCACCTGTGTAACAGGTGCAGAGAGTCGTGCTTTCCTCTAGACAGTCCCTCTTCCCTTCATGTGGTGGGGGAACCAGTGAATCCATGTGGGTTACCTAAATTAGGTGACTGCCTGTTAATTGTATTAATACGCAGATGGGATTGATCAGTTAGGAGGTCATGAGAACTACAAATAAGGCAGGGTCTCTTTTCCCTGTTCTAAATACAAGCCATGCTGGTTATTCTGACTACACAGAGCATACTTAAATCCTGTGAAACTCCTCCCCTGGACACAAAGTACTGCAATTAGGATTGAAACACACAGGCAGGGTCCCCACTGGTAGATCACATCGCAGACAAACACACTGTGAAACAAGCAACACGCGTATCTCTGGTGATTGTGATTTATGATGTGAACGTATGATAGCCTTAATTTCTACTGACTGTGGAGGTGCACATAAGCAAACTTAGATGGAAATTAACATGGCTGTTTGAAAGAACATAAATTACGGGTAATGGTAATATAATCAACATAACGCATCAACTGTATCCTAAACTGTTCCATCAAAAAATAAGATATTGAAAACTAACTGAGAATTTCAGAGAGAGAGTGAGCAACACAGCAACCTTAGAAACAAAGGTACATAACTCTAATTTGCTTTCTTTTCACCAGGTCCCAGGTGTTATTTCTGCAGCAATCCAGTTGCAACCTATCATCAGAGCCCTGAGGAGATACTGAAATACAGCAGTCTGTACCATTGAGCATCCAGTGGCTGCAACCAAAGGGAGAACAGACACAGCTTCAGGTCTGGAAGTTTGATTTAAGAAGCTTCAACAAGAATGACTCTGGTGTATGGCCCTGTCTGCAGAAGATCAGGATTGATGTGGGCTTGGCGTTAAAACTGTGTATTGAGATGCAAGTACTTACTTATGAAGCACAGTGGCAAATAGGTCTAAATTAACCAAAGTACAGCTAGTTACATATATATTACATATATACATATATATTATATATATACATATATATAATAATTACTTGAAGTAATTACCTAATAGAGTGCATCACAGTATTTAATTTGTATTAACAAACAAGAGATAACTTTTCAATTTCATAGATAATGACTGAGTCTGAGATACAGGTTCAAATATCTAAAGGCGGTAAAGCCACAGAAACTGGCGTCCCACCAGCTCATAAAATGTGGCAGCTTCTGAGTTCCCCAGGTCTAAAAATAGGCACTTCTGGAAATGCTATGGTGACTGACTTGCTTGCTCAAGGAGAAATGCAAGGTAAGGAAGGGTGCGAGCCGGGCTTTCCCCAGCTCTTCTATAAATGTATCAGTGTTTCCTTCCTTTCTATAATAATGAGTTGGGGTTTCCTTCGGGGTACCCACAAGCTGAAACAAAAAGTAATACAGTTCAGGGAGTAGCTGAAGGGGGAAAGTCAAGTCAGATTCATGCCAAGTTCTCAGTCTTTCAGAAGAAAGGAGAGAAATAAATGAGCCTAAAGTACAATTCAAGCCTGTGGGCTCTATTGAAGAGGGCATGAAAATCAATTTCCTCAAAACTTAAGGACCAACATCACCAGATACCTTAAAAAGAAAGTAACAAAGGAAGAGTTTAAACAGGCACTACTATGTTTAATATTCATTGAACAAGTGTCAAAAGAATGAATCTACTTCACATGCTTTTCTGCTGGTCTCTTAGCATGTGTCTTGCTTTTGGATTACGGAGTGACTCATCTTGCTTTGTGCCAAGGGAGGGAAAGCAGATGCGATGTTTTCAGCCAGATTCATCCCAAAGTCCAAGCCAAACAAAGCACTTGGCCTCATTTCAGAAGAGCCAAACTGCGGGAGGTTTCTCAGCTTACATATTTAAGAGCGAGACAATTATTTCTGCAAATTGCATTTAGCATGCAGTCATCAATGGAAAATGTATCTTGATACTCTTGCTGTGAAGTCTTCTAGTTTTAGATAGCCCTCAGAGCTCCACTGTGAAGATCGAAAGGTGAAGTCCCTGCACATTACTCTCTGTGGCTCTTTGGGGAGGAAGATAATTTAGTTGACCTCAAACGGAAGCACAGCTGTGGAGGGAATCTCTGTATTGATAACGAAGTCAAAAATACAAGGGACAGATTTTATAGTTGACTGTAAAAGCAATAGTGTGTATACGTATATGTTTATATTAATAGATATGTGAGAAGATTTAGGGAAGAGTTTAGTCTCAAACACTTCGGCTGTGTTGCAACCCTGATACTACTTAGCATTGGAAGTGCTCCAGTTCTCCAGGCAACCTCACCTTTTGAGGAGGTTTTAATCCTGATATTTTACTGTCAGGTCTGATTCCTCATATAATGCCAGGAAAGCCACTATGTTTCCCCTTAAATCACATGGAGAGACAGGTCAGAAACCATCTATTCCTCCATCAGCCCTATCCTTGCCTGGACAAGTTCACACAAGTGCTTTTGAACTCATTGTAGGTGAGATGGACACCACAGCTCATGAACACAGGATTCAGAATATTCATATAGGAAGAAAATGTCCCCTTTTCTAGCACAGGGTGACATCTAGTTCTCCTCCAGCACAGCAATTTTCTCTCACAGCATGTTGAGTCCATTACAAATATTATAGCACCAATTCTTGGCAGCAATCTAATTCCACCAAGAAAGGCTTGCTGAAGGAAGATGAAGCCAGGATGTGCCCTCTGATGCCACTTACCTATCACAGGAAATAAATGAACCTATTTTTCTGAAAAAGACTTTTCTCTAACCTGTGCTACTGATGTCAGCTTGGATTATCAAACCTGCAAGAATTTTAAAAATCTAATTTACTTGTCACCTTTTATGCAGCTCGCTTGCTGGCTTCGCTCAGCATAACGCATGGAAACAATCTATTTTTTCCATCCACATATTTATGCTGCAGGGGGATTTTCATCAAGGATTAAAAGCCTTCATGGTCAGTTCTACTTAGTCTTTGCAGACCTTTCTCTCTGATTCAAAACACTAGCATAGAGCTGTTGTGCCTGAACATCCCACATACAGAGGATACATTCAGAAGAGCAGAATTTTCAATTTTAACTGAATCATTCAAGTTCAATCCTCAAGACTGCTTTTCTCTTCAGTACAGATTCTTCAGCTTTTCAGAATTCATGGGAACCAATTTCATAGAATTATGGAATGCTTTGGGTTGGAAGGGAGTTTCAAGCTCATCTGATCCCACTGGCACACCATTAGACCAAGCCCTGTCCAACCTGGCCGTGAACACTGCCAGGGATGGAGCAACCACAGCTTCTCTGGGCACCCTGTGCCAGCACCTCAGCACTCTCACAGGGAAGAGCTTCTGCCTAAGAGCTCATCTCAGTCTCCCCTCTGGCAGGTTCAAGCCATTCCCCTTGGCCTGTCCCTACAGGCCCTTGTCCCAAGCCCCTCTCCAGCTTTCCTGCAGCCCCTTTAGGCACTGGAGCTGCTCTAAGGTCTCCCCTTCAGGAGCCTTCTCTTCTCCAGGCTGCCCCAGCCCAGCTGTCTCAGCCTGGCTCCAGAGCAGAGCTGCTCCAGCCCTCGCAGCATCTCCATGGCCTCCTCTGGACTCCCTCCAGGAGGTCTATCTCCTGCCTTGTCGCTCTTTAAGATCAGTTTGAAATAAGACTTTCTTATAGTCACAGGCAAAACATGGCTCTCCATAGATCCGCACTTGTAGTTCTCCATGGCTTTTCAGGCAGTGGCTGTATCTAGTTTCCCTCTCTCACAATTTCCACAAGATACTGCCACAGCTTACGACTTTTTGCTTCTTTCTCAAGGAGAAAGGAGGAAAGCATGGTACATATTTAGAGCAACAAAGCTTCTAATATTTATTAACAAGTCTACATGACATACTCGATCTCTTTTAATTCCCTGTCATTCACAGCAGCACACTACACCTGTTTGGGGAAAAGAAATACTACCCTAAATTTTTATCATTCATTGACAGGCCCACCTACTGCTTTGCCCCTGTTAATACACAAATCAGAGGGTGTAAATCTCTTCATCTTCCTGACGGCTGCTCTAGCCATCACTCATGGCTCACAGCCAGCAAGCAGAACAGGCTTCCCGCCAGTCACCAATGAAATCATCAAATCTGCTCCTCAAACATGAAATAAGAAAGAAGAAAATAGGCCTTCTATTGCTGAAGAACCTAAAAATGGCCATATTTCAAAATCTCTAATTAAAACAATAAAACACGCGGGCTCTCTCATTTGTGCACCATGCACTGGGAGTTCGTTGGTGCTAGCATCATTTAGCCAGTCATATTTAAAGCCTCATTTAAAGCAGTGATTTTGCTCTCATAAAGCACTGTAGATGTAGTGTAAAGATTCCCTGATTGGACCAGCAACCTCTTGATGCAGTGGTCTACAAACGCAACATGATATTTTTGTGACTTGCCTCATTTAAAGTACTTCAGGACAACCTTGAAAAAAACCTTCAGAGTAATTAGGTTTAACTCAAGCCACACCTTCCAGTACACTAACAGAGTCTTCAAGCAAGCCAGAGGCATCCCTGGCTCCAGAGAAAGAAAGAACAGGTCATGTAGCTTCTGACAAGCAGGGATTGCTCCTGGGTACCACCAACAGCACTGAGATGAGCCGTATCTGGAGACAATAGCAGCCAGAGGTGAAACCCTGACTATACAGACAAGCCACAAGCCAAGTGAAGATGCATGGCACAACAGTCCCCATCACTCCAGCAGATACAGTAAGGGTTAGTGTGGACTGTAAGACTACCACAAACCTCTCTGTCCTGCAAACCCCATCCACTGCATCTTCTGAATCCAGATACCTGCTTTGAGACTCATCTTTTAAAAATCTGAAATGCCTCATGTGGCGTGAACTGTGGTTTATTCTCCAATGATACCAGTGCACGTTTCTGATGTAGCAGACCAGTTTTGACGTATCAAAGGTCAAACTGCTCACAGAAAAGAGAGCTAGGACTCTGCTACCGTGAATAACAGATTCTACTTAGATACCAGAGAAAATGTTTATTTATATTCTCTTCTCCTTCCCTAATCCAGCACTTCCACAGTGCTCTGAAGAGCCAGTATGTATATAAATTACTACTAATGCAACTCAGAGCAAAAGCCTTCTTCTTTGCTCCCTCCTCCACTGACTATCCACATATCAAATAAAGTTCTAGTCTTCAGTCTTCTAGCTTAAGACACTTAACGGTACAGGGTCATGATATCTATTTAAAGGGAAGATCAATTGAAACCTTCATCTTCAACTTCATTCAACCACTCATCTTCAGCAAGCATCCGTCTCACTTGTGCTGAAGATCAGACTTTCTCAAGGACTGGGACAGACTGTGAAGCAAACTCGCACAAGAAGAAAGATCAGAGATTTCAGAAACTTCAGTTGCAAGCACAAGAGCAAATTTATTCTAATTCATTGAGTGCTGGCATAGGGCATCTCACACACACAGGGTGCAATATATGTGCGCAAAGTGTATGTGGATCTTTCTTAAATGTCAGAATGCAGAGAAAGAGGCCATACAGCCCAAGCACTGGACTTGCTTGGGAAAAGATGCAGAAGATTGTGCAAGGCGGTTGCAAAAAAATGAAGATGGGGAACACTGAGGTAGAAGACACAAGTGCAGCACCTGAGAAGTCCTGCCTGCTGTCCATTTTACTTACTTTCAGCTATTTTATGTTTTCAGTGTTTGTTTCAGAGGACATCCGCTTCACAGCTCTCACCTGGTGGAAATCTTTGAAAGCCACTTATTCTGCTAAAGCTAACTTTAGCTCCTCAGGGGCAGGACGTGTCACTAGTGATTAAAGGGATGCTACAGGTCAGGGAACTTTGTTTGGACAAACTTCTAAGTGTATAAACATCAAGCTTTTTAATCCACAAGCATGGACTAGGAAAACCTTACATCATTAATAAAGATGAGACCAACAGGATGTTTAGACATTATATTCAAAGCCACAGGATGTGAAGCATCTCAAGCCTTGATAAGTTTAACTGTGCCAAAGGAGGCATTCATCCTCTCAAGTGCTGCAACACAGTTGAACAGACAAGGAGAAAAAAAAACAACTGGAAGTTTATCTTTTCTCTAGTCTGTTATCTGACACACTGCATGAAAACGTGCTTTAGCTCTGTCTCATCTTATTCCAGACACTAAGAAGGTTCAAAGCATATCCACCAACTTGTTTATTGTACTCACTTCCCACTGGATTTGTCACAGTGGGATCTGAACATCACAAACAGGACTGGAGACCAGTAACAAGTGGTGTCCCTCAGGGATCAGTGTTAGGACCGGTCTTGTTTAACATCTTCGTCACTGACATAGACAGTGGGATTGAGTGCGCCCTCAGCAAGTTTGCCAATGACACCAAGCTGTGTGGTTCGGTTGATACGCTGGAGGGAAGGAATGCCATCCAGAGGGACCTTGACACACTTGTGAGGTGGGCTGATGCCAACCTCATGAAGTTTAACCATGCCAAGTGCAAGGTCCTACACCTGGGTCGGAGCAATCCCAGGCACAGCTACAGGTTGGGCAGGGGGGTTGGAACTCGATGATCTTAAGGTCCTTTTCAACCCTAACCATTCTATGATTCTATGATTCTATGTATTCATCCCTGCAGCACTCCTAGGAAGTTGGAATTCCCATTCCTTTGGGCATTGGAATTGCATCTGTAGACAATGCACTTCAGCAATACACCTCTTCGCCTGAAAAAGCCAACCTCTCTCTCCTTACATTCTCTTCACATAAGAATATAAGACACATGACATTTACCCGACAGGAAAAAAAAGCTAGATAAAAAGTATAGAGAGAACAAATTAACTGTAAAAGCAATACTGACAGATTACACGTGATACTATAGAGCCCATCCAAAAACTCAAAGTCATGAAGCAAACCACATGTCAGAAATAATATAAGACTAAATGAGACATTAAATGGGATGTTAAATGGTTTTTCTCAGTTGGCTAACACTTTTGAACTTCATTTCATATTTTCAAGATCTTTCATTCTTGGCTATATGCTTTCCTTTATAGTATAATCCCTGTGTTTTCTGCTAATGATAAGTATCACAAAGCTATGGTTTAACAACAAAATACACCCTGCCCAAAGTTTTTAGATTTGTGCACAAAATACAGGTATTGGCCAGAATTATTTTTGATTTATCTTCAAGGACTAATTGCAACAGCATATCATCCATACTAGATAAGACATCCCAAACTACAGAGATGAACACGTAAGAATCAGGTTGTAAATGTTTTACCATTATAGGTAGCAATATTTTCCTGAAATAATCAATTCCTCATAAACCTGTAGTACTTCTTTGTTTATGGGAGAACTATTTCAATATGCTTTTCCACATATTTAGGCTTCATCCTCCCCTCTCCTTTCCTAAGCATTAAAACTAGGAAAGTTACCATTGCTCCTAATCCCAAGAAATCAGTGGCTTCCACTAACAGCTAAGACAAGCTAGTCTTAGATTTACTAATGTATCTGTAGGTCTGTAAAGCATTTGTATCATGTGACATATCTTTTTGAGACAAATTTGGTAAAAGCATGTTGAAGTCCCTGAAATACAGTGCAATAAATGAATTAACTGAGCAGAGCATACTCTCTATGGCCATTAAACTGAAAGAAATGCAGGCAGAGGCAAATACCAACTGGAGAAATGCAAAGCCAATTGGCATTTTATTGAGCATTAGCATGCAACCCTAAATCACCAGCTATCGTTGTGTATAAGTAACCATTTAGCAGCAGAGGTATTTGTGTTACAGCAATTCCCAGGGGCCTCAGTGGGTGTTATGGCTCTGTTGTTCCCATTATTACACATAAACACACACACAGGACCAGTTCAATGCACTGTAGGCACAAGGTGCTGTATGTTTTAGTGGAAAGAATAACCCAAGCACAAAGAAAAGGAAGTGAAAAATGCCAGATAACTTAGTGCCACACAAGCAAAATACTCCTGACCAAATGTCAGAGCAAACAGCTAGAAAGTGTTTGGATATGGACATTATTTGCTGGCGTTTTCCCCATTTTGTTCCACAATCTATGCATAAAGCATATGCTGCCTGTTCATGCCATATCTGAGCCCAGCTCTGTGAACTAATTTGCTGAACATCAGCCTCTAGGTCTGGATGACGGTAGCTTCTAGCTCAAACCAGCCCTTTGGGAAGCTGGGGCAGATGAGAGCTCATCCTCTGCAATAACTTGCTGCTCTCCATTGGCTGCAGGGTGGTACAAAGCAGCCTCTTTAGCATCCTCCTGTCCTTCCAAGGCTTTAAGAGCGCTCCTTGCCCCTGTGTGTGGAAAGACAAACCCATCTACTTAAAGCACAGTGATTTAAGTTGGCTTCTTTGATTGCACATTGGCAGAAAGGCAAATGATTCACTCAACCATGTATAGATACAAGTAAACGGTCCTTATGTTTTTCCAGCTCTCACCTGCCATTACTTGCTGAAGCACATTTGTCTAGAATGGACAAAACAGAAGGAGTGAATCAAAGCCCTGCAGAGTCACTGTAAGGCACAAGCACCAGACATTTTAGCAGTAGCCTGGAACAGAGTATGAGGAAAAAAAGTATTAAAATTACACCAAGAGAAACCATCTAACAGAAGTTCATAACTGTGGAATAATCTGGTCTCTGATGCTTTACCTGACTTTCATGTATGTTTTATCTTCCGTTGGCATGTGTCCTCAAACACAGCATCCTCTCCCTCTTTCTTCCATGGGGGCTGTGTAAAGCAATCAAGGTTACCTCAGGCTTTAATGCGTGTCCTATTTTAGTTTACAAAACCCACTTAGCAAACCGTAGTGACCAATAGACCCTTTTCCAGCTGTGCTGCCACTCAGCAGGTGAGGCAGAGAGGTGGAATCTAGCTGGAAAACAATACATACTGCATACCACCCTGCCCTTGGTCTAGCAATCTGCCTCAGGAGATCATCCTTGCACCCAGGGAGAGTCACTGGCTACTCTGGAAACCCTTCTATGCAAGGAGCCAAATCTTACTTTATTATGTAGATATTCTCAATGACTTAAGTGCTGCTGACATTAGTGGGACACTCCTTTCTACCACGGGCCATTTTCTTGCCCATAGAACCAAAGAACCTCTCTGATAAAATGGCCTGTTCTGACAGGGCCTAGCTATTCTCTGAAAGCAAAAGATAACAATGAGAACAGTAAGAACATCACTGGAAACCAAAGTCCATTAAAATTCAGCAACCTGCTAGCTCTGCTCTGATGAATACTACAGCATTGTCATGCTTTACGACAAATCTAAGATAAATCAGCAGTAGCCTCCAGCACAAATAAGAAACTTGAATATTTTACAGTGTAGAATCTCTGACTTTAAGTTTGCTTTTTATCAGTAGCACAGAACAGGTTGCATCAAACCAAACCACTCCAGCGAATGCTGCAGTATTACATTTTCTGCACGGCTATCCTCAGTTATCCTCCTTCTTTATGGCCACATAGAGAATACTATATGTTCCATGTTTGCACTTCCCTGCTATAATATGTCAGGGTTAGACGAGGATATATTGCAGTGGTAACTAAAGGTAGTTAATGCAAAATAAAGTAAGTTGCCCCCAAGTGCAACTCCAGTGGCCTTGTCAACTCAGAGGAGAAAACCCATATAATATGTGAAAAGCAGTCTTTTTCCTTCCTTCGTTCCTTTCTCAAGTGGGAATTTCAGCATTTCGGAAGGACCTGTTCAACATTGGCCTCCTAGCATCAAAAAAGTATGTTAAGTGCAAATAAATCAAGTCAGAGAGAGAAAAAAGGGTAAGAGTTGTTAAAAGGCACAGTGGCATCTTTTTAGCTATTGTAGATAACGTGGTGCTTTTACACAAGGCTATCTATCCGCTGATCTCAAAATAATTTATAAGGTGTTAATTGACTCAAGAAGCTTCGCTATTTCCCCAGGGAGGAAAAGTAAAAATATTATGTAAGTTGCCTGTGAATTCTTCAGCATGATGGCTTCTCATTGTGATTTTTTGCCTGGCCAGTGGTGATTCCACAAAGTGCAGACCTGAACAGCACTGTGGTCCCATTGACTCTTCTGCTCAACAGCTTGCAGGCAGCACTGAAGCTCTGACACTGCTGGTATGCGAGCCCTGCCATGCAATTTATCACAAGACAGAAATCCTGTGTGTCCCCAGGACCCCTACATCACAACATCACAAGTCTGCAAGCACCAACTCCACCATCATTTTCACATACACAGTCAAGACGGAGGTGGACTCCTCAGCACACACCAGGCTGTTCTGTGTAATAATTTAGCTTCTCTTTTTAGATTGGGAAGTGCCTTTAGGAAAGTCATTTCTCTGATACAACATTTCAAGCATCCAGAGGGATCTCAACACGCTTGTGAGGTGGGCTGATGCCAACCTCATGAAGTTTAACCATGACAAGCGCAAGGTCCTACACCTGGGTTGGAGCAATCCCAGGCACAGCTACAGCTTGAGCAGAGAAGAGATTCAGAGCAGACCAAGGAGAAGGACTTGGGGGTGCTGGTCGATGAGAAAATGAACATGAGCTGGCTTCAGTGTGCGCTTGCAGCCCAGAAAGCAACCGTATCCTGGGCTGCATCAAAAGGAGCGTGGCCAGCAGGTCGAAGGAGGTGATCCTGCCCCTCTACTCTGCTCTCGTGAGACCTCACTTGGAGTATTGTGTGCAGTTCTGGTGTCCTCAACATAAAAAGGACATGGAACTGTTGGAACAAGTCCAGAGGAGGCCACGAGGATGATCAGGGGACTGGAGCACCTCCCATATGAAGACAGGCTGAGAAAGTTGGGGCTGTTCAGCCTAGAGGCATGGAGACCTCATAGCAACCTTATAGTATCTGAAGGGGCCTATAAGGATGCTGGGGATGGACTCTTCACTAGGGACTGTAGTGACAGGACAAGGGGTTACAGGTTAAAACTTAAACAGGGGAAGCATAGATTGGATATAAAGAAGAAGTTCTTTACCGTGAGGGTGGTGAGGCACTGGAATGGGTTGCCCAGGGAAGTTGTGAATGCTCCATCCCTGGTGGTGTTCAAGGCCAGGTTGAACAGAGCCTTGGGTAGCATGGTTTAGTGTGCGGGGTCCCTGCCAATGGCAGGGGGATTGGAGCTGCATGATCTTAAGGTCTTTTCCACCCCTCACTATTCTATGATTCTATTCTAAGGGGCTGCAGGAGACCTGGAGAGGGGCTTTGGACAAGGGCCTGTAGGGACAGGCCAAGGGGAATGGCTTGAACCTGCCAGAGGGGAGACTGAGATGAGCTCTTAGGCAGAAGCTCTTCCCTGTGAGGGTGCTGAGGTGCTGGCATAGGGTGCCCAGAGAAGCTGTGGTTGATCCATCCCCGGCAGTGTTCACATCCAGGTTGGACACAGGGGCTTGGAGCAAGCTGCTCCAGCGGAAGGTGTCCCTGCCCACGGCAATGGTTGGAACTGGGTGAGCTTTAAGGTCCCTTCCACCACAAACCAGTCTGGGATTCTGTGATTCTATGATACTCTCTCTAATTTGGGTCGTTCTCATTATTGTTAATTTACTTAGGTCTATCCAAAAAAGCAATACTCATGCTTTCTGACGATTCTGAAAGCATCTTAAAGGCACCTACTTTCTCTCTTTTCTTTTTTTTTTATTTCCAATTTTTCACTGGAAACTCAGTTTATACTAAAACACCATCCTACAAACCGTTTTCATTACCAAACACCTTTATGGAACTTCTAAAGAATGTTAATATTTTCTCTAAACAGTCTTTCTCCTACATTTATCAAATTGATACTTTGAGACCTATATTCTAGAATACATCTGAGCTCTCAATTCTGAAAGCATCCTGCTTGTCTCTGCTAAAAGATAATTTTCGAGCTCCTCGGTGCTGCAGAAACAAATGAAGAATTCACCAGAAAACTTTTCACAAGCTTTGGGATGAGAGAAATTGGAAGAATTTAATTTGGAAAGATATGACTCTCAGGTAGATGTTGAATTGGATCTTGGAAAGAAAGGGGGCATTGGATGACAAAGTCACATTGAATACACACCTGGCTAAGGGCCCAGATTTTGCCTCATAGTTTTAATGTGATATATCAACTCTTAATTTTATGAAGATGTGAACTTGTAGTGAACTTCGGTTATCAAATTTCAGAAGCTTAGTGTACAGTGTCACTATTGAGTAACTCAAACTTTTAATAGAAAACCAGCTAAATGCAATAAATAAATAAAAATACAATCAATACATACAATAAATATGTAAAATACAGGTGTGACAAGATCATCCAAACCAGACCCAATATTGCCTCATGGGCTACAGTACCAATGCAGATGTATGTCCTACACCAGCAAAAAAGCACCATGTGAAATACTGTAATCAAATTATTGTGCTTTAGAAAAAGGAAAGAGAGAAAGGAATGAACAAAAAGTAACATAAAGGGGTAGAGAGGGCTTTCCTAGTCAAGGTATAACAGCAACATTTATGAGCCAACACACAAAAAGCAATATACTATATAGCCTGTAATGCTTTGGGTGATTTAAATGTCAGTCACAGTATCCAGCTCATTTATATTTAAGCGTGTTATTTTGTTCAATCATTAGGAAAATATTTGCACGAGCTGCTTTATGCTTGTGGTTACTAGATTTAATAACTGTATCTCAGTGGCATCAGTGAATGGCTGCACAATTTCTCTCGGGGGTAAGGAGAAGAAAGGCAGGACTAGACCACTTAGTAAAGCACACATAAGAAACAAGACAGGCAAAACCTGTAGTTATATCTTTAGTTTTAAACAGGAAATGCATGCACATAGACCTGAGTATTATAACATGGGTACAAAAGACCATATTGCACAGCAAGGTTGCATGCTGAAGGACAAAGACAAACTGTCTATCAGGTGATACATAACAGAACTGCTGAAAGCATTAAGCTCCACAGAATAAATTTAAGAATAAGACTCTGAACAAAATACCAACCATCTCATTTTGATTTGGAAGGTGATGTGAGATACACTGGCCCCTCATGCTACTGCATCAATGTTTTTCCCTTGCCTAAAATATTTAGAAAAGCAGCTTACAGCCCAGACTACAAACACTATCAAGATTATGCAGTTCTTTGATTAGTTAAGATGATCAATCTAACAACTAGAATCTACAATTATTTATTCATGTATTTTTTCTACAATTAAATTTTTTGAATTCAAGATAAGTCAGAAGACTTCAGTGTTTTTCGTATTCTATTTGCATTTTCATTTTTTGATAGAGTTTGAATCAAATACCTTAACATGGTCAGGCAGCTGTTCTCACCATATTTTCTGGCCCCAGTAAACTTGAGTCACCATTATTAGCAGTAAGAGGAAGCTGTATCTAAGGATTTTTATTTTTTTTTCAAAATTGTTATGTTAGAATGTAACATTTGCATTTAATTTATATAAAGAGATATAAGTGCACATAAATGCCCCCACACATAAAATCATAGAATCATAGAATAGTTAGGGTTGGAAAGGACCCTAAAATCATCTAGTTCTAAACGCCCTGCCATGGGCAGGCACATGTTGCACTAAACCAATTAGATTGGATATAAGGAGGAAATTCTTTCCTGTTAGGGTGGTGAGGCACTGGAATGGGTTGTCCAGGGAGGTTGTGAATGCTCCATCCCTGGCAGTGTTCAAGACCAGGTTGGAAGAGGCCTTGGGTGATATGGTTTAGAGCGAGGTGTCCCTTCCCATGGCAGGGGGGTTGGAACTTGATGATCTTAAGGACCTTTTCAACCCTAACTATTCTATGATTCTATGATTCTAAACCACAAATGTACAGGTTTTTTAGAGACCAGTAAACCAACACCTAGATGGACACATAACCAGCATTTCTGTGGGTACAGCTGCTGTCACATCTCATGGAAGAATCCCATCTAAACATATAAAACTGGTATTTTTGAAGGATTCAGCAGCTCTTGATGTGGGCCAGAAATTGATGTTGGTCACTTTTTTACTCCCATTGGCCTTTGCAGACATCAGCACAAACCTGCAGGCCTGTGTGTGGGAATGCTGTTTTCTGTACTTTCTGAACTAGCGAAGAGCTTATTAAAAATCAGTCTGTGTGCTCCAAGTACTCATTCTAGTGTTGATCAGGCCCCAGGATGACCAAACCTCTGTTCTAGGACCCTGAAACCAGAGCAGCAGCATAAGCCTTGTAAATTAAAATCCAAGGTGTAGATCAAAAATTCTAATATTTATATTGATTAAGACACAAACACCTTTACTGGGAGTAATGCTGTGCTGGAAACCACACAACCAGAAGTGAAGAGACTGACTCTGCTGCTATGCTAGGTGTGTCTGGGAATCATATTAGTCAAATAAAAACCTCAAAAATTAATGCAGAATCAAGCTCCAAAGTAACAAGCAGCATCCAAAAGTGGATGGATATAAAAGGTGCTTGTATGCGCCTATACATTTCCTTCAGTTTAATGAGCATGATATATATGATGTCAGCTATCTAGGGCTGCTCCCCATCATAGCTTCATAAATAAATTGATTTCTTATAGCTTCAATGAATCACAAAGAGGCAATCTGAAGGATGAGACAGTACAGGTTCATAAAACTATTCTTTTAATAAAGTGTTGTGTAAAAATGTAGTAGAGATACTAGAAGTTTCTGAAAGCTGAAAATTACACAAACTAGTGGAAAAACAGGGAGGACCAATAGGGAACTTTAAAGACAAATTAAACATTTTCTCTACTAAGCTTCAGAATGGAGAAAAAGCTGCTGAATCTGGGGGACCAATACGAAAGGTGGCCATAGGGGTTAAGGCAAGAGACGCAGGAAACTTATGTTCTAAGGAATTTAAGAGCAAAACGTGGTGAAAAAATTTTGGAGCAAAAAGCAGCAGGATCTGGATATATGGAGCAGAACCTACGTGAAAGGCTACAGAATTTATAGAACTGTTTAGGTTAGGAGAAAACATTTGATCATCAACTCCAACTGTCCCAAGTGGACTACCATGTCCACCACTGCACCCTAGCTCCAAGTGCCACATTTACACATCTTCTAAATACCTCAAGGGATGGTGACTTCAACGCTGCCCTGGGCAGCCTGTTTCAGTGCTTGAGATCCTTTTGGTGAAAACATTTTTCCCAATATCCAATCTAAACTCTGCTGACCCTTGAGGCCATTTCCTTTTGACCTGTCCCCTGTTCCTTGGGAGCAGAGCCCAGCCCCTCCTGGCTCCATCCTCCTGTCAGGCAGTTGTAGACAGTGATAAGGTCCCCCTGAGCCTTCTCTTCTCCAGACTGAACCCCCCAGGTCCCTCAGCCGTTCCCCATCACACTTGTGCTCCAGGCCCTTCACCAGCTCCATTGCCCTTCTCTGAACCCACTCTACCACCACAATGTCTCTCCTGATCCTTTGGTGCCATTTACAGCAACAGAGCAGATGACTGTAGCTTGTAGGTCAGTTAATGCGAGCTGGTAGGTCAGTTAATGGGTCAGTACATCGAACAACAGGACTTTGGTCTATTCAGAATAATTCAATATTAATGCAGCAGGTAAAACATATCTTTCCTACTCACCATGGGTATCTTGTAGATTTATAACTCTACAAGACATCATCACATACGAAACTACTTGTTTGAAGAGGTGCATCGTTCTGCACCAGACTGCTGGGATTGCTGGTGATGGAACATAGACATGGAGTTCAGACCCAGCAAATGTTTCAGTTCCTACAGTTTCAATTTATGAATGAGCTTCAAATTAAAAGTAATTCATACTAGAAAGACTTCCTTCTACATTGAACAAGAAAAAAAAATCTCAGCCTAATAAGCCGTATTTTTAAAGTTTTAATTGGGTGGCTGTATTTTATTTTCTTTTTCACCAGATGGTATGTATTCAACACTTAAGGCTTTTTTTTTTTAAAGTCTGCATTTGTGTGACAGCTCAATTTATCATTTATTTTAAACACAGAAGTATGCTTTCCCTCTGGTATCCAAGCATTCTGGTCAAACTTTTCTTGAAGTGACACTTAAAACAGTTATGTTCTAAAACATGAAATGTCTCTAACATCTTCCAGTCACCTACTCAAATATGAAGAACATGTAGCACATCATTGTAAAATTCATCAGTGAGAGGTATTACAGATGGCTATAAGCATCTGGTTAATCTGCAAGACTCCAGTAGTCTAAGAGCTGATTAACTATTCATTAAAGAGACGTTAATCGTTCATTAACCCTTTGTGAAGTACATACACACAGAAACTTCATATTATTCATCACAAGATTCACAGGGGACATTTTTCTAGCATGAAACAGTCACCTTTCAGCAATGCCAATGAGCTATCGTCCCAAGCTCCACCACCCATCTGTTCCACCTCAGTACATTCAAAACAACCTTGTTTTGTCTGATTTCATGTACGTTGACACCTACTTCACCCTTGCTGTCAGCTAACAATATTTTGGATTTTTCAGCTATTAAACAAGGCTAGTGTTTACCACAGACCTAGTTCCCAGCTAACAAGGATATTGAGGATTTGCGTGCTTCCTGGAAACCACATAATAAAGAAATGCCCAAAGAGAAATGCAGGGGGAATTAATAAGAGATTAAAAAACAGAATCATAGAATAGTTAGGGTTGGAAAGGACCTTAAGATCATTCAGTTCCAACCCCCCGGCCATGGGCAGGGACACCTCACACTAAACCATATCACCCAAGGCTCTGTCAAACCTGGTCTTGAACACCACCAGGGATGGAGCATTTACAACCTCCACGGGCAACCCATTCCAGTGCCTCACCACCCTCACAGGAAAGAATTTCTTCCTTATATCGAATCTAAACTTCCCATGTTTAAGCTTTAACCCATCACCCCTTGTCCTGTCACTGCAGTCCCTAATTAAGAGTCCCTCCCCAGCATCCCTATATCCCCCCTTCAGATACTAGAAGGCTGCTATGAGGTCTCCACGCAGCCTTCTCTTCTCTAGGCTGAACAGTCCCAACTTTCTCAGCTTATCTTCATATCCAATCTAAATGTCCAGTCCCAATGGACAATTAGCAGTTTGGTGGATTCCCCCCCAGCATACCAGGAATGCACATTCCAGTAAACGTTACCATTAAGACCCAACATTTTGACTCCACATATTTGCCCCAAGTGTTTAAAGCTGGTCTAACCAGCACTTCTGCTGTGCTACAGGTCTCTCCAACTCTGGCAGCATTACAAATGTTACAAGGGTGAACGGTTTCTTCCAACCTACTAAACACCAAAAAAAGGCTTCTTTCCAGCACCCCACCTGCTTGCTTTTACATCAATATCTTTCTTCAAAAGCATGTTTATTGCCAGTAATATTAGGCAAATTTGACTAGTGCTTAAGATCCACCATGGTCCACTTTTTCCATCCCATGTTGGGGAGGACATGACAAAAATAAGCTTGAGCTTGTGTGTGTCAGCACTTCATTGCTTTCATAGAATCATATCATTGAATGGTTTGGTGTGGAAGGGACCTTAAAGCTCACCCAGCTCCAGCCCCTACCATGAGCAGGGACACCTTCCACTAGAGCAGCTTGCTCCAAGCCCCTGTGTCCAACCTGGCCTTGAACACTGCCAGGGATGGGGCAGCCACAGCTTCTCTGGGCACCCTGTGCCAGCGCCTCAGCACCCTCACAGGGAAGAGCTTCTGCCTAAGAGCTCATCTCAGTCTCCCCTCGGGCAGGTTCAAGCCATTCCCCTTGGCCTGTCCCTACAGGCCCTTGTCCCAAGCTCCTCTCCAGCTTTCCTGCAGCCACTTTAGGCACTGGAGCTGCTCTAAGGTCTCCCCTTCAGGAGCCTTCTCTTCTCCAGGCTGACCCAGCCCAGCTCTGTCAGCCTGGCTCCAGAGCAGAGCCGCTGCAGCCCTTTGAAATCCCTATCCAGACAGGGGGCATTGGATTAACCTCAGCACAGAGAAAGGACTACATTCAGCTCCCAACATAGTCTCTGTTAATGCCAGGGTTTAAGTTTGCTGTGGGGCTGCCACACAGACAATACTAAATGTGCCTACATAACAACAAGTAACCAAAAATTAGTATCAGCAAATCCCAAATTTGCAAATATCAAAAATCAGCCAGCAAATTGTTCAGCCTATATGAAAATAGCAAAAAAGTCTTCACTTCATTCAGTGATGCTTAAGCTCCAGTAATACTAAAATTAGCAATAGCACCAAACATTCCTGTTGATAAATTTATCTGTACAGCCGGAGATTTGCAACCCCAAGGGCTACGGGCCAGAAGGATACTCAACAGTGTTTTGATACAACAGACTGTTCTATTGGAGAAGAAATATATTGGAAAGACACTTCTATTTTTGCAAAGATTTTGTTGGAAGAGACTCCCCTCATGTTCCCTGGTAGGGGCACTAACCTGGGAAGTCAGGCAGCCAGGCTACAGTCCAAGAGATGTTATTCTGTTACAGATTCTGTTTTTACACAACTGTATTTAAATTCATATTTGGTTGAACTTGAATACAACAAGATTCTAGAGTGCTTCAAGCTGTGGCAAAACAGAGAAAGCACCACAGTCTTCCTGCTGTTAGAGAGGCTGTGTCAGGGACTGTCTAGGAACATCCCTAGTAGCCAGCGATCAGAGAACTCACCTCCTGTGGCATTCCTAGACAAGAAAGATTTGAATGAGGGGAAAGAAAAATAATGTTAGTTCCTCCCACTAGCGAAGACTGGTAAAGGGGAAACAAAAAAGCATTCAGGGAAAGAGGGACTGTTGGCTGATAAACTACATCATTTTTAGGAAAGCAAAGATATCGCTGATTTTCCCCAAAATAAATCATTCAGTGTTGTTTGTGACAGTGAACAGACGCTTGTGCTTTTGCAAATAGGCTTTAAAATCCCTGCTGAGTTCTTCTGCTGGTGAATGGAGGGTCTGTTGTCGTACAGAACTGATATTCCACAAAACATGTAGCTTAAATAGCATACAGCTTCGTAAAATCTCCTCCTGGGGTACCAAAGAGCTGAAAGCCACAAGGACCTAAAAAGGGAGCCTTAGAGATTAGTTCAGTTTGCTTGTTCATCTTTTTAAATAAGATTTCCCTGTCTGTTAGACATGTTAAAACCCAGACAGAATCCTTGATAGCACATGCAGCCTCGTGGGCATTAACCAGGGTCATTTGCTTAACATCTGGTTTCTGCTGAACCCAACGTCTCCCTCTCACTCAAGAAAGTGGGAGTGCTCAATATGAGTTCACCATGCTCAACTGACCCTACAATAATGATGTGGCATGTGCAAGACTTTGAAAAACACAGCTTCATGAAGGAATTTCCAGGGTTTGTTTCCAAAGAAATGAATAATAACCAAAGAAAAAGGGGCAACCAGGTTTAAAAGGCATTTTCTTGCTATCAGTTGTTCCAAAATCTATTGCACTCTATTACTCTATGGAATTAATCCTCAAGCAATCAGTCCAAACATAGAATCATAGAGTGGCTTGGGTTGAAAATGACCTTAAAGGTCATCTAACTTGACCTTGATGAAATGACTCTGCCTAAACTGCCCCAAACACACATTTGATAAGGTGTTCCGATATCTGAGGAAGCAGCACAAGTCCTCCAGCAGACATTAATTAACTAATCACTGTGCTCAGCAACACAACCACTGCTGCCAACTGGGGTTCCGCAGTTGTCACTGATGATGGCTTTACACATCATTACCAATCACTGCTGCTGAGGAAAGGCTCCATAACCCAGAGTTCGTGTTGTTCCGCTGTTGAGAAACTTTTGTGCATGTTTTTGCTGATGGGAGGTTGTTTCCTTTGCTGTTTATTGCTGGTAAAGCCTAGCATACGCACACACACACACACAAAGGCACCCTTAATTAAGAGAATTACTTCTGCGTCAGTAAAGAGCCTCCAAAATCTGCTTCATTTTCCAAATGTGCAGAGACAGCACATATGTGTTTTCATAAGCTGAGCACTGCACTTGATAATACACTCTAAAAGGATTTTTTGTATCTCATGTCTGTTCTTCAATATTTTAGTCTGGAAAATTTCAAAATGAAGCAAGAAAAAAGCACAACTGATCTCTTACGAACTAAAAACCAGTCTGGTTAGGAATCATAAAATACAGGTTAATCTCCTGTTGTGATACAACCGGTAGGAAAATAGGATATGTTCTCAGGTAAAAACAACGTGGATTTTTGATATTGATTGATTCATAGGATAAATAAGACGTTGTTTTCACTAAAAGAACGTCAGCTAGAAATATATCCTAGCACATGTAACAGCCACAAATACCAAATATCCCACTTTTAACCAACAGCTGATTGATTCCCTATGAGTTTCAAGGAGAAAAGCAGCTTCCTAGACCAAAAGAAGTGGTGCATGAGCTGGAAATCCTGCAGTCTGAGTTAATACAGTGTGCAAACATATGGGCCAGTTCCCACCCACATACCTGAGAGCAGATATAGGTGACAACCAGTAGGGAACTGACCTTCTGGTACCTTGGTGGGGAGGGAGGGGGAACATATACTCTGGAAAGGAGACCTTCCTGCTGCTCTTCACACTGAATGAAAAGTGCATGGTAAGATGTATGGTCAATAACCAGGATAAAAAGGACTATAAGCTACAAAGGAGTGGGACAGTCTGAGATCACTGAACAAGGTGGTTGGACACAGCCAAGAAAGCAGGAAGATGACTAGTCTGGTACTGTTAATGCCCAAAATAATAAAGCATCTAGCACTGTCTTCTACAACAGCTAATGGTCTTGAACAAGATGGAGCAATCAGGCACACTGAAGTACTTCCATATGCTATGAGTAGATACTAGTACTGTAGGTAGAGGAATACTAATTTCTAGATTCTCACTGGGAGGGGGACGAAAAAGCAGCCTAGGACAGTCAGAAGTACCGTGGGTGTGAGGAACCAAGGGAATCCCTTTAGTTAGACAGCAGCCCAATTGCAGATCATAACATGGATATCCAGTATCTAAACCTACTTGAAGCACCACATGAGTGTACATATGTCCATGTACATAAACATACATGTGTATCACAGAACCAAAGACCAGTTTGGGTTAGA